>NW_028261388.1:27489262-27621762 GCF_051295495.1 Thamnophis sirtalis | reverse complement strand
CTAAAATAGCAGCATAGATTTTTTTTGTGATGAAGTTGCATTTGGCATTAATATCATTACAGTTTTAAAAGTGCAGGAGTCAATCAATCACTTGATTTTATTACAGTCACAGATCAGCAAGAAATGCAGGAGTTGTCCAAGAAACTGACATCTTTAGATATGTGCAGAAATTCATATTTTTTAATGTGCTTTGGAGAGGGAGGAGTTCTGGGAGAAAAAAATAAACAAAAAAAATCTGGAATGCAGACCTGTCTAAAAGTGAAATTCCATTTTTCTAACAAATGAATAAATAGATAACTGGTTTAAAAAAACTTTATGAAAATAAAAATACATTTCAAATAAGAGAAATAAGAATATATTCCATTAGTTGCTTATATAAATAGCACTCATCATTTTCTGGTCCAAGAAAGAAGAGTAGCATTAGTTTCTGTCTGCTCCTGATGATTAATTTACATGTGCTTGTTCATGATGGGTACAATGTGTAAGAATGAATAGTCCAACCTAAAAACATCACAAAAAGTCCATTCCTATTATTGTAGTCAAGCAAAATGATTTTCCAACCATGTTTACAATGAGTCACAGAGGCTGAGTACTAAAAGTTGCATTACTTTTTGTTATAACTAATCAGCACAACAATATAAAGAAAATAACACTTGTTCCTGAAATAACTTTTATTGTAGGATGGACACGCCAGTTACAGTTGGAAATTGCCTTTATTTAACTGGACCTAAAGTATTCTGCCATTAACAAAAGAATTTCACAAAGGGAAATGTTCACCTTCTTTAAAATACTTTTGGTACTTTTAAAATAGGGATAATAGAAGTGTTTAGCCAATTGGTAGGCTATCTTGCACTTGAGTCTTTCAACAATGAAAAGGTCATCATAAAGAGTATTTTAGTTTAAATATTATCCTGATCATCCTGAAGGATTCATATTTATCTGGTGATATATGTGTGTAAGTACAAAAAGAGAGGAAGTTGGTGAGTTTTAAGGTCAAGTTCAATCTGCACTTAATAGAAATGCAAGCAAGGTAGGAGACTAAAATGCCAAAGTTGAAACTACTAAGGGGATAATGTAATTGGACTATATGGTTTAGAAACAAAAATAAAGCAGAATGACTTTGACCCAGAATTATGCCTATATAGTGTATCACCATACAGAGTAAATAGAAATCAAATTAACTATATTATTGAAACAAGGAAGTGGTAAAGCAAAGTTATAACAGACCAGGATCTGACCGTGGAACAAGTTATGAATCTTTCCTCTGCAAGCTGCAATTCAAAGTAAAATGAAAGAGGAAAGTAAAACAGTTGCTCTGATATGATTTTAAGAATGCCCCATCATTTTCCATGAGAACATTGAATCTTTTTGGAGTACTAAACTTTGCTGATAGAGATGAATTGTAAAATGAAATAAAAGTTTATTTCTTAGCCATCCAAAGAGTGAGATAGGTAGCATTGAAACTTACTATAAATAAATACATTATTATGAGTGAATGTGAAAGTAAACTGAAAAGCCCACGAGACAAGAAAGAAAATTGGATGTTAGACAGAACAGAAGATAAAAATTACCAAGAAAGATAAAAATAAGAGAAAGGAACTTAGCAAAGAATTTCAGAGAGCTACAAACTCATCATTAAAAAAAAAAGATTATATGTATTAATATTATGAGGGAAAAGCACTGTTATGAGATTACTATTCGAGAATGCTATTATTGTTACTATGATGAATGTTACTAAAAAGAATTGCAACCAAACAAACTGTTTATATAGATTTTGAACATTTAGCTCTTTTTATTTATATTAATAAAAACAATAAAATAAAATAAAATATGAAAAGGTAAATACACAATAGTGACTTCCTTAAATTTTATTTTGGGAAGGAGGAAAATATTTTTAACATGATGGACAGTTTATGGTCATGAAAAAAATCCTAAGAACTGAAATACTAGGGTTGTTATTATCAACATTCTATTTGTATGTCAACCATAAATAATCAAATCAAGTGAAATCAAGTACTTTGTGTATAAATTTACATACTTGTCTTTGCTTATTAGATTAGAACTGACTGTAGACAGGTCAAATGAATCCTCATGTACTTGTTTGACACATTCTTATAACAGATGAAACTGACATATGATTGCTGACTAGCTAATCATTTTTTTCAATAACATCCAACCCTACCCTCTGCTCAGTAACCCCAAAACAACCTTTTAGCTAGAATATTTCAAAACAAAGTCACATATTTAATCTTTATCAGTTGTTCACATCTTTTAATAAAATATCTGATTCAATGAGAACCTTTTAAAAATAAGGAATTATTTAGCTCTTCTATATTATAGTATGTATACATACATGTGCATATATATGTTACAAATATTTTATATAAATATAACATAGTAGGTAAAAAATGGCACCAACTACAATATGTGTCTGACTGTCAATCAAGTCTCAATTCTTCATAAAAATCTAAGATACAGGCAGGTACTATATCTGGACATTAAAAAATCCAGCTATCCATGTGTATAGACTGTATATGATGTTAATAAAGACATACACTCAGAACAGAATTATACTCCATTGCCTCCAGATTATTTAGGTACAAGCAATTTATAAACTCCAGGAGAGGTTGTTATGAAATAGAAAATGTTTTTCATGTATCTAGCAAAATGGTTTAAGTTAGATGAGTCCATTGAATAAAACCTAGACTGCCTTAAAATTCTGTACTCTGCTGAAACTAAAAAAATAGTTTTGGTCATAAGAAAAAAAATAGAAACAAGGGACTTGGTGATGCCTGGATTTTCCACAATACGACAACAGGTAGCCATCACCATTTCTATCACCCAAACCATCAAACTTCCATCAAAAAAACATTAAAATAAATCTGCAAACCTTCTGCATCACTTAAACAATAGATTGCAGGCTAAGAGACTGGCTATTTTAATCTCTTCAATTAGCACATTGTACTATCCACTTTTTATTAATCCTTTTACCTAAAAAAATTAATCTTGTTTACTAAAACCTTGCTTAGTTAGCAAGAGCTAAAGAGGAAAAAAAGTCTGCTTCTACAAGCTTAGTGAAGGATTTTTGTTTTGTTTTTTTGCTGATGTTTTTTCCCTTGAATATAAAAGTGATTGCTGGATGCAAAAAAAGGAACAAAATATACTACTACTTTATTGAATAGTAACTTAAGTAATAAATAATATTACACAGCATACACATACTCCAAAGCCATATTTACAGATATATTTTTATCTTGATAGCACTCTGATTCACCACATTGACAAGATATTAGATCATGCACAGTGTGTATTATGGAGAGTGCTTAACCAACCAATATTGTAGCAATATGTTTTTTATAGAAACAGCTGAATTAGCAACATCAGTGTGTAAAGTATACATGCCCTACCCTTTGCATTACATACCTGCAAAAGAACACAAAATATACAAAACAATACAAAATCACCTACCTTTTCACATGGACTCCATTCTCCTTAGAACAATGTGAAGAAAACATAAATCAGTATCTTGACAGAGAATTTTGGCAGGTATACACTCCTTGTCTTCTATCTAGTTGTGTGATTGTTTTGATCCTTCTATATGCAACTTCTATATCCATGACGGAAAACCTATGGTACGTGTGCCACAGGTGGCACATGGAGCTCTCTCTGTGGACATGCACCCCAGCTCAGCTCCACTGCACATGCACACGAGCCTCCTACCAGACAGCTGATTTTGGGGTTTCTGCCATGCATTTGTGGGGCACGAGGTGCATGAGGGACACATGTGCACATGTGGGGGCGGGAGGGTCATGCGCTTACATGGGGGTGGGGGGGCACATTTAAATTCACAGTTATTTTTCACACATCAAAATTTCCTGGTGATGCCTTTGGTATTTATTGATATTAAATGTACTATACTGCCAGTATCTTTCCCAAATATATTTCATTTTGTATGTTTTTGAAATCAATGTACATTTTCACTTATTAGTTTAGGAAATGTGAACTATAGACCTGTTTGCTAAAAACACAATACAGTCCAATAAAAAAAACAACTTCCCCAAAAATGATGCCTGTTTTCAAGGAATGCATTATCCACCATTCATTGTCTCTTCCTCTAGGACCATGATGGCGAACCTATGGCATGCACACTAAAGGTGGTACATGGACCCCTCTCTGTGGGCATGCAAGCCACGTTACACCTATCCTCTGCGAGCTGCACTGGCTGCCCATTGGTCTCCGGACATGCCTCAAGGTGCTAGTCATTACTTTTAAAGCCCTGCATGGCATCGGACCTGGGTACCTGAGAGACTGCCTCCTGCCAATTACCTCCCAAAGACCGATTCGATCACACAGACTTGGCCTTCTCTGGCTGGTGACCCCCCGGGGGAGGGCCTTCGCTGTTGCAGCTCCGGCCCTCTGGAACGACCTCCCCGTTGAGATCTGGACCCTTACTATCCTCCCAGCCTTCCATAAAGCTACTAAGTTCTGGCTGTTCTGGCAGGCCTGGGGCTGTTGAAGTATCCAGCCCCACTTTAATTGTGAATGTTGTTGTATTTTAAATTTTGTATTGTCTTATTTATCCCCCTTCCCTTTTTATTGTAAGCCGCCCGGAGTCCTTCAGGAGTGGGCAGCATACAAGACCAATAAAACCAAACCAAACCAACCAAGCCGTCACCCCAGCTCAGCTCCTCTGCGCATGCACATGCATCTCCCGCCAGGCAGCTGATTTTCAGGTCTCCATACATGTGCAGGGGCCGGGCACATGTGGAGCACATATACCTATATGGGGGTGGGGGTCATGCATATGCATGGGGGGTGGAGGGAGTATGAGGTGTAGCACTTCCCTGTGCCCCTTTTTTGATCCTTGGAGGCTTCAGAGAGGGTTGCTAGGCCCAAAAGGGGACATGGGATGTGTAGCTCCCCTTGCACCCATTTTTAGTCCCAGGAGGTTGCAGGGAGGCCTGCTAGGACTAAAACAGGGCATGGGGGGGTTCAGCTTTCAACACACAATGACATGAAGGTTAGAGCCAAGGTGGCGCAGTGGTTAAATGCAGCACTGCAGGCTACTGCTAGATCAGCAGGTCAGCGGTTCAAATCTCACCGGCTCAGGGTTGACTCAGCCTTCCATCCTTCCGAGGTGGGTAAAATGAGGACCCAGATTGTTGGGGGCAATATGCTGACTCTCTGTAAACTGCTTAGAGAGGCCTGAAAGGCCTATGAAGCGGTATATAAGTCTACTACTGCTATAAGCTATCATTGCTCTAGGACAAATCTCATACACTTATGATTGCAGCACTGAAAGTGTTGCCCATAATTCCCACTCTTAGACCTTAGGCTTTCCCTGTTCTTTTCCTGTTCACACCATGTAGCCTTATCCTTTTCTCTGCTTCTCCATAACGATGTAAACCCTTCTTTTTTTCTAAGATTCATGAACTTCACTCTTTCATGTGTCTTCTCACATGCATTAAGTTTTCATTCCGCAGATCAATATCCTCAAGGGCACCTAGTCAGCTCCCTCATGATGTATTTGCCTAGCAAAAACTTTAGAAGCATCACATCCTCCTGCCATGGATTTCTAGAACCAGTTACAGTGATTGTAATACAGTGTTCACAACAACGGATTACAAATATGACGGTATTCTGAAGAGAAAAAAGTTAGTGAAACTAACTTTGTATTCAGCAAGTTCTGACCAGTTCTGGAGAATCGGTAGCAGAAATTTTGAGTAGTTCAGAGAACTGGTAAATACCACTTCTGATTGGCCCCACCCACATCTATTATCTGCCTCCTGAGTCCCAGCTAATTGTGAGGAAATGGGGATTTTGCAGTATCCTTCTCTTGCCACACCTACCAAGCCATGCCACACCCACCAAGCCATGTCCACAGAACTGGTAGATTTTTTTCAATCCCACCACTGTACTGAAAGCACTATCGTAGGCATGTTTAATAGTCCTGTATATTAAAAAAAATGTTCTCACTGAATAACTACCTATATTCCGAAAGCCCCCCCTCAGAGTCAAAAAGTGCTTTGTTTTAAAGGGTCGCATAGGCCTGCTGAGCTAAAGGCAAAGGGACTTCAGATCCTAGCTTCATGCTGATTTTAGTTTCTAAAAAAAAAACCCTCTGCCAGTTGGCTTCAAGATAGTCCTAGTAACTGACTGCCTCTGCATAAAGTTTCTCTAAATCACGATTTTGATTAGCCAACCATGGAACTGGCAGCTGAGTAAAATACAAAGGAGGGGAAAGTACAACTGAGCAACGGTACAATGGAGTACACAAAAGAGTATTTTCTGAAGCATGTATGAGTGAGAGATGACTAAGAACAGATTCTATTTATCAACAGCCCATTTAAACGGCAGGGATCTGAAGGTTTATTTAATTTAAAATGAGGACTCTCCTGCTCATGTTAAAAGGCTTCATAAGAAGCTGTCTGCATAAAAATAGGATATCATGTTTTTCCAATCTGCTCTCCCCATGTTGCCACAGTTCAGACAGACTGAAATAGGGCAAGCTTTGCAAATCACTTTTGCTTGAATACATTAGCATGTGTCGTGAGTAAAATGCTGCATCAACTGGTCCAAGAAGGAAAACCAGGACTTGGTCTTGAATGTGGTTGGCAAATATATCCGGCCATAAATTTGTACACTTAAGTAATAGTTGCAATTTGCTTTCAAAGGAATGGCTCTAATACTAATTGCACCATTACTATTAATAATATTACTTAATGTTAATATTAGGATTAATACTAACTTTAATTCTAATACTAATGACTCTAATACTAATTATCCAGTAACTGAATTTGTTACACTTAACAGAGGGAAAGTTTTGTTATAAATGAAGATCATCCAATAAATATGTTACTGGTTTATTCCTCTATGCTGCAGTCATCTAATTTCAGTACAAAAGATTCTACAACTTTTATTGCAGGGGCATAGATTAATTCAGCTAATTAGTCTGCTCTGAGCTACGCATCTATTCAAAAAGAAAGAATTAGTAATTTACTGGGCTTTATATTGTTAAAACCATACATGAAAATTACAATAGCAAATAGAAGACAACAATGATGTATTTTAGAGTTTCATTATCCTTAAGTTGATTCACAAATCAACAAAAGGAGAATAAAAGAATGGCATCAGAATACTTTTCCAAAATACTGCATATTTTAGCAAAACCCTTAATTGATGATTACAGCTGCAGCACTATAATTTTTTTTAAAAAGAATTGTAAATTGTTCTTGGTGAAAGATATACATATTCATTCTCAAAAGATTGCAAGATGATAAAGTGGAAAGTTTAAGACTGCACAGATTTCTGAGACTTAATAGGCAGCACTCATAGCAGTTTGAGTCCATGATTATTGTATTCCAACACATTCGGGGTGCCACATAGACTGTTCTTTCGGTCTTTTTATCTTATTTATGGCAGCAAACATTTTAAACAATACAGACAAGACTTTTAAATTCTACACAGTTGCTCAAGATATGGCAGCTATGAATTATTAATACAGTTCAAATTCATAATTATATCATTCATATTGCAAATCTGGTTTTAAAACCATGCATGCAATAATATCTGAATGGGATTATCAAGATTGTCATATGTTCATCATTAAATTTATCTTGATATTTTCTCTTACTTAATCAGACTGACTGGTTTAAACAATTGACTTGACTATTTGTCATGTGCTCAGACATTGCTTACTTTAATGGGAGGGATTTAAAGCACTGTGATAGGCATCTTTAATCACTTTTCATTAGGGCTTATACTCAGAAACATATTATTAGTTATTATATGCGAACAAAACCAACTGATTTAGATGGTTAGAATGATCAAAATCAATGACCAGTCTTTTAAGAAAAAGATGGATGAGATTGTGATGTAAGTACTGAAAAAATATCTTGCATTATACATGCCCTATTTTCATGGCACAATTTAATTACATGTTTGCATTAAACATTTGGAAGAATTTAAAGTTTAGTATAGAGGAAAATAAACAGGGTACCTTTCCATCAATATTTTGCATTTTAGCTTACTCAGGAGGTACAATAATATATCAATGCAGGATTACTCTGTAAGAAATCCTGCCTGAAAAATGAATTGGTTGAATGACAAGTCCTTTTCCTCTTAGAGTCAGTCATTGTAGGTGTCTGACATTTCCACTATTGAAAAATACTGCAAAAGCAACAGCGCCAAACAATACCGAAGACATGGTGAAAAGAGATTTTAATGCTATGCCATTAGAGCAACTGACATTTTTACTGCACAGCACGTATGCTTACTGAATAATGTGTACAGGTTTAATGTCTCAGGATTGTAATATCCAAGGTGGGGATATTGAATATTCAATTACATTTTTGTTTAGGACATTGGCTTACTTTAATTAATAACTTCTGCCTTCCACCTATTCCCCCCTTCTTATATTTACAACTGGGAAGATTGAAAGGCAGTATGAGTGCCTGGCATGTAAGATGCTTTCAAAAACTATAGAGTCCTGGGGCCATTTCTTCCATGCAACCCAATTCTCTATGGGTTTATCAGAAGCAACTTCTATTGCAGTCAATGGAGCATGATCCTCACAGGTATGCATATAACATCTGCAGCTTGAGCATCTGTGTTTGAAATCATTAGCACTTATTTTTATTGCAAGTGCTATCTCCTAGTACTATCTAAATGTACCCAGGAGGACTTCCGCTTGTATCAGCCTGTCTGTAACTTAGGGAAACATTTCTTCACATACTTTTGATGCATTTCACAATCCTATAAGAGGAGAAAAAATGCTTCTTCAGAGGCTTCTGGGGAAGCAATGGCAGACTCAATGTGGTTCTGAAAAAATGAAGCTAACAATTGTGCTGGAACAAAGAGGTAGCAAACTGATTGGACCTTCAAATTCCTCTCTGGATCTAGGACAGAACCAGGATTGTCTACAAGTGCTCCATAGAATGGCTCCCTTTTAGGAGACCATAAAATAGTATACGAGTGCTGGGAGTTGAGAGATCATCATCAGACCCCTTATATAGACAATTTTGCATGATTCCACTTTTAATCATTTCAGG
Organism: Thamnophis sirtalis; assembly: GCF_051295495.1. Classification (NCBI taxonomy): domain Eukaryota; kingdom Metazoa; phylum Chordata; class Lepidosauria; order Squamata; family Natricidae; genus Thamnophis; species Thamnophis sirtalis. Next base: position 27,612,712 of record NW_028261388.1, on the reverse strand, counting down.
AAATGGCTTGTTAATGACTTTTTGAATATTAAGAACCTTTGGAAAGGAAAGTTTCAATATATTGGTTCCTCTAACGAGCTAACTTCTGTCCTTGAAAAAAGAAGTTTCTTGAAAGTTTAGGGACTTTAAAAATCATTTTTGGGGGTGGGGTAAACAGCAAAGTGGTGATTAGATCACTGATTTTGGAAACATATAAGCAGACCAGGGGGCTCAGTGGATTTGAAATAAGAATTTGACATTTATTATAAGAATTCTTCTAGTGGGTTGTTTAATTTTTTTTATAAAAATTTGCATGAAGATTCTGAAATTAAGTGTAAGAAATCTTCCCAGACAAAAGTTGTTGATTAGAAAGAAAACATGGTTAGGGTTAGGGTAAGAGGAAACTTTGAAGGTTGGACACTAAAGGGAATCAGAAAATTATAATTAAGGGAGAAGAGATCAATTAATATAGAGTAGAGCAAAATATACAACTTTTAAAGAATTCAAGGAACAATGCACTCAGAATGTACTCTCTTAATATAATTTGTTTTTTATCAATATGAATTTAAAAGACATTATAGCAAAGGAACAGATTTCATTGGATAAAACAGACACCATGTTGATTCAAATGTGGTCCCGAAAGTAAATTAAAAATGTTGGCCTAAAACAATGCTAGGGAAAAAAGATGCTATGCTGGATTTACAAATGAAGTGGGCTGATCTCTTTTAAAAATGGGACATAAAAGTAATAAAACAGAAGACTGATTTGAATAATTTTCTTATTTTGGATTTATCAAAGAAATGGGTAAAACTCATGAAGGGCTTTCTGATAGGAACAAAAAGAAAATGATAAGTAATAAACATTTGAGATACAATTAAAGGGGCTAAAGATCAAGTCTTAAAAGTAAAAAGAAAGGAATACAAAGTTGATTAATTTGGTCAAGATTAAATAAATGTGTTGTTGTTTCTAGTAGTACTTGATGGACTTTTTGATTAGGACAGAATGATCTCTCTCTCTCTCTCTCTCTCTCTCTCCCTCCCTCCCTCCCCCCTCCCTCTCTGGATTCTTGCCAATTAGGACCAAATGATTTTGTAATTTATTGATAAGAGATCAAATAATAAAAGAGATATCTTGTCGAAATATCAAAGAAAGTGACAAATTACTGAAGTTATTTGTACTTGTCTTGAAGGAAGAAGTCACTTCTTTATAAATATCCTTTTTCTGTATTTTTTCTCTACATTTTAATTTTTATATACTGTATTTTTATTGGTTCCTATTAGTTTTTTATTTTTGCATCTGTAAATGTCATTAAAATTATTATTAAAAAAGAGAGTTATGTAGCATCTTCCCTCTAAAGAGAATATTATAGAAAATATTGTACCCTTTATGTACCTGGTTAAAACTTACTTGTTTGCCTAGTTTTATTGATAAACTTTATTTTATGTCTGTGCTGACTTTCAACATTTTACTTAAATATGTTATTTTAGTTTTTATTTTTATTTTTATATTTTTGTTTATTATTAACAATTGCAGAGTTGTTGAGAACTACAGGAGAAGTCATTTTAATGGCACTCTTGTTTGGATCTGTTTGATGTTATCTCTAAAATTAAAAGTGATCAGATTTCCTTCTTTGAATTTCAGATGATATACTAGACTGTATCTCCTATCTGACTATATCTGGCTCTTTCCAGAATATTCCCTAAAATAATGTGGTAAATCCTGGGTACTGTAAAGAGGAAGATGCACTTTGGATCCAAAAAATACAAAAACTACAACATGCTCCTAAATAGCTGAATTTTCCCCAATTGCTTCCCAAGGATAATTTTTTTACCACACCTAGCTTAAAGCCAGAGTAAGACTAACAAATTGTTAAGGATAATGGAAGTTTATAGCATCAACATCTTTTTGAATAACTTAATAAATTCAGTTTGTAAATTATGAGTAGTGATTTTATTGTGTTTTTAATTTTTGTTTTAGTTTGTGTCAACCCTGAAGTGAACCTGGTTGGAGCCATTTTGAGGTTTTAGCATTGCCACTAGGTGGAAGGGGGAGGGAAATAGTTAGCTGGGCTTTTGCAGTCAAAACTATTTTTTTTTTCCTGTAGGAACCAAGATATTTCCAACAGGTGGATGGGAGAGGAGGAGAGAAGTAACCAAGCAACTAGCCAGCACTTCAATTGGACCATGTGACTGAAGACTTGGGGAAAGGGGAAAAACTTCATCTTTTAATTAGGTATAAACCATGGGAACTTTCAGAGTTGGTTTTCACCAGTTGTGCCAATATGATGTATCCAATAAATTTGTTCTGTGGGAAATCTACCTGCTTTGGAGTTCTACTTTCTATGGGTGCATTACTTGGAAAGCTGAAAGTCTGGTTTTAATGTTTTGTGTTACTTATGTTTCAGTTACTACATATGTTTGGAAAGGTGATAGATAATGATGCCATTCAATTACTCAGTTGCTCCAGCAGTAAAACAGTGTCCTGATTTGTATAGTTGAAGACTGATGTAAACAAATGACTTATAAATAGGCAATTAGAAAATAGTTAATCCAAATGACAAATTCATTTTAAAGATACTATTCAGATTTTCTTCCCTTTCTTCTTTTTAATTACTCTGCTAGAATATGCTATTTGAAGATTTAATCCATCTATGTATTTGAAACTTATTAGATTGAAAGTATGTCAGAAACATTGGACAAGGAAAAACAGATAAAAATGTAATGCTCAGTCACCTCTGGGTACAAATGGGGAGAAGGGTTTTCTGGTAGATTTTGATGTTAACCTCCAAGGGGTTCATAGCCACAGGCATACTTCCATATGCTTGACTTTCTCAATCTCTGCAGCAATTAAAGCTTTTGCATATTTCCAGAAGGTGAGTGCCATTTGAATTGACAAACTGGGATTTCTCCAAGGTACTTCACACTCCACCATAACCCTGCTTAAACTTTAAACACCACAGTATGTTGCCTTAGGGTCTGCAGTTAGCAAAGGCAAGGAACATGAGCCCAGGTCTCCTGTCAGATGGCACAGTCAAAGAAAATATTAAACAGAGTCGTTTCCATGCCCATTAAGCAGGGGTACTGGAAAGCAAAAGGGAAGATAAATCTAATTTTTATTATCATAGCTGTACACAGCTGGAAGACATGTCCTAGGAGAAGCCATTGTCTTTGTAGATCACTGTGCAGGAAGCCATGCCAAGTATGCAAGAATTCTTTGCAAGTTCATAAAAACCATGCCTTCTTTCTTGTATCCAATTTGCCAGATGTTCCCTTCTGAGTGCCAAGGCCAGCTTCTTTCTAATATATCAACTGTCCTGATTTTTGTTACAAGTTTTGAGAATTTATGGAACTTATTCCTATTGTCCATAAAACCATTCCCTTTAACTGACATTGAAAGCTAGGCTACTGGATTAGATGGAGGAATCAGATGTGTTTATGAGAAGAAAATGTATTTTTTATGAGGAACCCAAAATACTAATCATGACGGTGAGGGAGAGAGGAGGGAATATTTTTTTGGGTTCTACAAAGAATATCCAATAAATGTATAAAGTTAATTATACATAAGGAAATATTAGGTTTGGCATGTAAACCTTTTGAAAAAAAAATCTCCAAAGCTTTTTCCTCCAAAGTTCATTTAAATATGTTACATTATTCACTACAAAAAGGCTTTCAGCTCTATTATGAGGTTTAGTATAAAACCAATTTTTACACATGGAACTCCAAAGCAGCTAGCTGTTGGCAACTGGTCTCCTAAAAGATGATGGCACATGTGCGGCATCACATAAAATTGCATTCCTCTAGATTACATTAGGTGTTTGGGAAGAAATGCTTAATTTGTTATGCAGTTGGGCATTTCAAATTATACAAACTTTTGTTGATGGAAAAAAGTAGCTATAATCATACAATGCTAAAACACAAAATGACACATGGTATCATAGAAGTGGAAGAAATCTAGTGCAACATATGCTCAGTGCAAAGTCTGCCGAAGCATCTTTGATAGATGTCCATCCATTCTTAAAGATCAGGAAGTTCTTTCTGATGTATGACTGAACCTAATTTCTTATTGGTTCAACCTCTGGTCCTGACCTCTGAAGCAAGTAAGTCTTCTTCCTATTCTATGAACAACCCTCATATATTAGAAGACTACTAATGTTCTGTGAATAATCTTGACCATGTCAAGGATGATACATTTGTCCCTCTGCTGAGCTGCATTGGGTGTCAGTTTGCTTCCAGGTCCAATTCAAGGTGTTGGTTATGACCTTTAATGTTGATTATGGCATAGGTCCAGGTTAACTGAGAAACCATCCTTGCCCATTGCACCCGGTCAGACAAGAAGAGTATGTTGCACACCCCATCCATTTAAGAATTTTGATTGGCAAGTAGAATGCCTTCTCTGCCGTTGTCTTGACCTTTGGAACATTCTTTCCCCAGAAGTAAGGAAGATCCCCATTCCCCTGTGTTTTAGAGATGTCTAAAGATCTGTCTTTGCCATTTTGCTTGGAGCTCACAAAGGAGTACACATGCATGTGGCTGGTTAGCATCCTTCCTCTACCTTTTAATTCTGAATTTTAACTTACTTTGTCTTGTATACAATTTTTATAAACAGTTTCTGTAATTTAACATTTTACTTGCCATCCAGTGTCCAGTGTAAGGGAGGTGAGCAGTTTCAAAATTTGAAAAAAATAACTAAATAAATATCTCCTTTTAGTTATAGCTTCTATGTACAAAATGCTCCCAGCTCTTTTAACCATTCTTTTTGAAAGCTGGTTTTCAGATTCTTTATCATCTTGTACTGTAGATTTTCTTCTGAAATTGCTCCAGTTGGTCACTGCACATTTTGGAGTGGGCTGCACAGAATTTAACATATGTTAGTAATGTTCCATGGTCCTCTTAATGCACCTCAAAAGAGCATTTGCTTTTTTAGCCCAACATTATTCTCTTAGCACATGTTAGCAAGGTCATTTTACTTTAAATATCTATTTTAAAGGTACTACTGCAATCTAAGTCTCTTCTGTCCTGTGGTTTTCATTTTTCTACCCAGGTGTAGAACTTCATATTTCTTTGTGTTAAATGTCATCATATTCATTTTAACCAACTACTCATGTAAATCTTTTTGAGTGTTCTCCTTTTCACCTAAAGTATTAACTACCCACCTAGCTTTGTGTTAACTCCCTCATCTAAGATTATGATAAAAATGTTAAACCTCATAGAGTCCAAAACAGAAGATTTTTACACTCCAGTCATGTTTTTTCTTCAAAATTAAATTAAGCCATTAACAAGCAGTCTTTGGTTTCAGACATTTATAAATCTATCTAATAGTGGCATTTTGTAGGGCTGTACTACATTGTAGTTCACACGTTACCATTTTAGCAACCACAGTTGGGACTAGCAACTCCATCACTAAGTACTGTGATTACTAAGTGGACAATCACATGACCACAATGGATTTATGACATCACTTCCCATTTAACTGTTAAGCAAGACGTCAAATGAACACAAGCTGTCATTTTAATTTCCTGTTCTCCATTAACTCCACTTATCACAATCCAGTTGTGAAGCTTGTCAGGGTTATAAATGTTCACAAATGATTTTTTTTTTTGTTTAGACTGTTATAACTTGGAATGGTCACTAAACAAGGCAGTTGGTAAGCAAGGACTACTCATGTTGAGAACTTTTTGATAGATCAGATCAAATGATATGCTGAAATCCAGATATAGTTTGTCTAGGGAATTTCCTTGATTTTGTAAGCTAGTAACTCTATTAAAGAAGAGTTAAGGTTAGCCTGGCATGATCTGTTTGCAACATACTCTGTCAGCTTCTGTTAATTACAGCCTGCCGAAGTGCTCACAAATGTGCTGCTTAATGATCTGTTAGAACTCCTTGTCCAGTATAGACATCAAACTGATAGGCCTGTAATTTCTTAAGTTGTCCTTTTGGGAGTGTAAACTGAAATATTTGACTATTCCAGATTGGAATAAGGAGGTTAAAATGTCATGCTCTAAAGTCTGAACTATATTATTTATTTTGTCTCTGTGAAACTTTGAATCAATTGCTTAATCAATTGATTAAGCAATTCAATACATTAGATACAATCAAGCACCTCTGAACTGATTTTAAGATTAAAGACTGAGTCATCAAATTACATTAACAATTTTAATCAAAACACATAGCCAAGTCAAATCTGACATGATTTCCATAACTATATCGTGCCTATTCTTTCTCCTTTTTTTCTTTTCTGAACAATTCGGAGTGACTCAATGTTTCTTTCTAATGTGATCATCCCATAATATAATTGTGTCCAGTTCTAACTTTGCTTACTTCTAAACTCTCTGCCAATGGCAATAAACTTCTAATAATCCTTCTAATAGTATATTTGCTTTCTTAAACTCATCCCATTTTTCACAAAATCTTTGCTTTTGATTAGGTTCCACAAACTTATATGATTTGTTTAGTCTTTGCAGTTGCAAATAAAGCCTGCCGAATGAAAATGGCTGCATTATTTAGGTTTATTGAATATCTGACGCTGGGGAATGTACAACTCATGAAATTTTCAGTGAGGGAGTATAAATGAGACTTCGGATACATTTTTAAAATGTGAATGATCAAAATTTTATACAGTGAATGCAAGTGCCGACTCTGGCTATAGCATAGTTAATTTAAAGTGAAGTTCTACCAGGAAAGCAGCTGTAAACCTGTAATGTATATTTATTGCTTCTGGATAATGTGCTCACATTTGTAAGCTAAAAATTGCTGCCTGATCTTACCTTCCCATCCAGAAAATTGACGTTAAGAGAGGCTTTCTGGGACTTTTTCCAGTTGTGTTTTGATTACTTTAGGGTAACCTTTAAAGCAGAGCATGTAAAATTTCTACATCAAATTAATGAGAGCTCCGGATCCAGCCATTTGGATAGAGGACAAAACATTTATCTCACTGCTTTCATCAGCTTAGGATATTAACCTAGGTGAAACAAGCAGGACCTTTGACTGCTTCCATGTTCTCTAGGAAATAATGCAGCTGGCCATAGGGCAGATAAAAAACTGCATCCTTTATTAGGACAGGAATACACATGTTCTCTGCTTAGAATAATGTGAACAATGCCTTTCACACTCTGGAATTAATTCTGAGATACTATTAAAGAAATGGATGTGGTGGCTCAGTGGCTAAGATGCAGAGCTTGTCGATCAGAAGGTTGGCAGTTCAGTGGTTCGAATCCCTAGTGCCACATAATGGACTAAGCTTCTGTGACTTGTCCCAACTTCTCCCAACCTAGCAGTTCAAAAACACGTTAAAAATGCAAGTAGAAAAATAGGAACAACCTTGGTGGGAAGGTAACAGCGCTCCATATGCATTCAGCATTTAGTCATGCTGGCCACATGACCATGGAGAAGTTTTCAGACAGCACTGTACAGCCAGAAACGACTAGCATGCATGTGTGGAGGAACATTTACCTTTACCTTTATCTTCTATTAAAGAAGATAATAGAATTAATTGCTTTTGTCTAGAAAAACTTAGCAAACTCCTTGATGGGAATGTAGAGATACACAGTATGTGAGGATGATTTTTTTTTTTTAGATGAGGTCTGAGCAGCAGTCTTAAATATCCAGCTATCACAGACCCTTGGATGTTTTCATGATAATTAATATTTACTTATTCATCAAGCGTGTAGGACTCCTTGTGTTATGGAGAAATTAAAGGTTATGAAGTCAAAGAGGAATTTTATAGAGCAGTGGACCCCAATCTTTGATCCACATACTGGTACTGATTCAGGGCCCATTGGGAACCAGGCCACACAAGTGGCAGGTGAGTGTACTAAACTCCATTTGTACATGGAGTTGTGTTTGGCACAAAAAGCCATACCCTCCTCCCTGCTGCTGCCCACTGCCGCCACTGTCAGTTTACGTAGCCAGGAAGTTTGCGGATCAATGACCTAAAGCTTAGGTTGGGCACAAAAAACCATTCTCTACTCCCTGATGCTGCCCACTGCTGCTGCTGTCAGTTCACAGAACCAGAAAGGTTGAGGATCGCTGACCTAGAGTTGAAGTGGGGCACAAAACACCATACTCTACTTCCTGATGCTGCCCACTCCTGCCGCTGTAAGTTTACGGAGCCTGAAAGGTTGAGGATCGCTGATCTAGACCTCATGTGATAGAAATTTAAAAAGAAAGATAATGAAGTTCCACTCAGAGCACACTAGAAGGTTTATGCCATCGCTTTAGCGGCAGAGAAAAAGTTGGTTTCTCTCCACTATTCTGCCAGCAGAAAATAATCGAAGAGAGCTATGGGAAAGGGGCATCCACTAAAAGTCCTTAAAAGTCTTATTGTAGTCTCAGCAACAAATTGGTGGATTTGCCAATATTTTTCTCAAATTACCAGAGGATTGAAGACAGCATTAATGACAAAAGAAGGAAAGTACATTGTTTTGTTTTGCTTTGCTTCAAATTCCGTGGGAATCGTTTCTTCTTATTACTTTGCAGGATGTAGACAAAGTATGTGAATGTGTTCAGACCTTTGTCTGAATAGGGAATTTTCTTTCAGGATATAATGCAGGTGATCTATTTACTGATTCATCTGGATGCACCAGTGATGCCCTCTCCTAGATCGTGAGGCCCAATGAATGAAAGTCACTCATCTCCTGGACTATTGCAATACACTCTACATAGGACTGCCCTTGAAAGCTACCTAGAAGGATAAAGTGGTCTAAAATAAAGGGGTGCAGGCAGTGATGGGCATACATAATTATGGCCATATATCATCTCTGCTCTGTGAGTTGCACTGGATGCCAGTTTGTTTCTGTAACTAGTTGGTATCCAAATCCAGTTAGGCAGGAGGGGCACGTTTCAGGTCCCATTGGTCAAAGAATGCCAGTTAGCAGGGCCTAGAACAGTGATGGCTAACATTTTATCTCACAGTGTGCCGACCTGCGTGCTGGAAATGGCACACAAAACCATCCTGCCTGGGCTTTGTGTGCGTGGAAGTGTCGAAATCTGGAAGAGCAGTGTTCTGGCATGCATGCGCACACTGGCACCAAAACTTCCAGTTTCCGACACGGGCACGCACCCAGTGAACAGCTGGCTGTCATGCATGCGCACGGGTGCTGGTTTTCCAGGTTTTGGCACTCCTGTGTGCGCGAAGGCCAGCTGACCGGTGTGCATGTATGCACAGCAACATGGAAGAGGAGCCAGCAACATTGCATGTCCTGCGTGGGATGGCACTGCATGTCGCTTTTGGCATGTGTGTTATACGTTCGCCACCATGGTCCTAGAAGAAGTACTTTTCCTACTGTAGTGCTCATCTTATGGAACATTATCCCTCTGAAGATCAGAACGGCCCTGACTTTCTTGGCCTCTAAAGGTTCTAAAGAGTTGATTCTGCGCCCGGGCCTTGGGCCCAGTGTGTGTTCAGGGACTTGCTTCTTGATTGTGTTCATGATTTGGGTTTTTTGTTTTTCATTTACTTTGTATTTTAATTTTTGCAATGTTTGTACTTGTTTTATTTTAATTCTGTTTGCTGTCCAGGATCATTAATTGTAATGGTCAGCCATATAAACTGAATAAAAAATGCATAAATAAAGTCCTACATGGCATGGAACCTGGTCCCTTGAGGAACCTTCTATCTCGCATAGTATCCACCAGTCAATTCTATGTAGCAGGTATGATGCATTGTGGGTTCTTGCAACTAAAACCATGTCAGGCCACAGAAAGATCGCTTTTCTGTTCTAGTACCTGCACTTAAAATGATTTTTTCCCATATTTTGATGTCCCACCTCAGAAATCCTTGCAGACTTGGCTGTGTGCCCAGGACTTCAATGAGACTCATTGAAGCTGCCTTCTGTGTAATGTGGGTTTACTTTGATTGATGTCTGGTTTGTGCCATTATTTGTTCTTTGTTTTTAGCATTGAATTATTTGATTGCTCTTTGTGCTTTTATCTGTGAACTGCTAAAGTTTCTGGGAGTCAGGTGCTTTAAAAAATCTTGGTCCCATAAGACTAAGAATTCCATATAATCATGGATCTTTGCCTTGCTTAAAAAACCTCTGTAGATAAGGATAAATTCTTTCTCATGAATCTGCTCAATTGTTATTCAAATTATTTCCAAAGACCATTTCCCAAGTTCTCTCTTTTTTATTTTTTTATTTTTTTGAAGTGAGGTACTTCACAAGTTGAAAGAGAAAATTTTAGGTTTTCGGTCTTAGACCATGCAAAGCAACTAAGATACAGCCTATTATAAGTAATTTACCTTCTAGAAACCAAACTGATGAGATTAAAAAAGAAATACTCTCCAAGGATATCAATACAAAATTTAATTGGTGGTACAAGCTCCAAATGACATATCATTTTTGTACACACAGTGGTTTTTTCACATGGATTTCACAGCATATAAACAGAGAAGTTTCACAAATTTATGATTTAGCCTTGAATTTCAGAGACCCACTGTCGAATTAATTGTCCTGCCAAGTAATTTGCTTCTGAGTCTCATCAGTTTGTCTTCTGAGAAAAGAGTAAACAAGAAAACATCTTGTAAATAAAAACTAGCATGTAAGTGAAAAAAAATGGCTAATTTCCCTAGAATCCATATAGTGTTTTCTTGTATGTTTGCTTACATTTTCATAGAGAAAATATCCAGTAACATGAGCCATACTTGCCCTATAAAGTAGAATATTTCAGAATAGAGTAGAGTAGAGTAGAATATTTCAGAATAGAGAGTAGTAACGTCTCAAAGTCTAAAAGCTACCAGCTTCTAATGTTTTCTGCATCTAATCTAATAGTCGAGTAAAATAATGAGAAAAGATAGTTGAGAGCTTATTTTAGTCCCTGCTTGCTGAAGCAGTTCCACAAATTCCATTCAGATCTGTTCCTGTGTTTGTCACCCAGAGGAATAATAAGGAGCAAGTAGGGGTGGGCTGCTGTGGGTTCGCATGGGTTTGGGCAAAGTCTAGTTAATGATCTGCTCAGTTTGGTGAACTTGCAAATCCCACCCCTGGCTGGCTCCACACCCCACTCCTCAGAGGTGGGTTCCTACCAGTTCGCACCAGTTTGGTAGAACCGGTTCGTCAAATCTACTGAACCAGTTAGAAGAGGTTCCACCAGTGGACCAGGAAAGCAGGCCACACCTACAGAAGAAGTTCCAAAAATTTTTGAAACCCATCACTGACACACACACACACTCACACTCACACAGAGAAAGAAAGAGAAAGAAAGGAAGAAAGAAATAAACAAATAAAGGAAAAAAAGAAAAAGTGAGAGAGATGAAAGAAAAAAGGAAAAAGGGACAGAGAGACAAAAAGCAGTCTTAAATATCCAGCTATCACAGACCCTTGGATGTTTTCATGATAATTAATATTTACTTATTCATCAAGCGTGTAGGACTCCTTGTGTTATGGAGAAATTAAAGGTTATGAAGTCAAAGAGGAATTTTATAGAGCAGTGGACCCCAATCTTTGATCCACATACTGGTACTGATTCAGGGCCCATTGGGAACCAGGCCACACAAGTGGCAGGTGAGTGTACTAAACTCCATTTGTACATGGAGTTGTGTTTGGCACAAAAAGCCATACCCTCCTCCCTGCTGCTGCCCACTGCCGCCACTGTCAGTTTACGTAGCCAGGAAGTTTGCGGATCAATGACCTAAAGCTTAGGTTGGGCACAAAAAACCATTCTCTACTCCCTGATGCTGCCCACTGCTGCTGCTGTCAGTTCACAGAACCAGAAAGGTTGAGGATCGCTGACCTAGAGTTGAAGTGGGGCACAAAACACCATACTCTACTTCCTGATGCTGCCCACTCCTGCCGCTGTAAGTTTACGGAGCCTGAAAGGTTGAGGATCGCTGATCTAGACCTCATGTGATAGAAATTTAAAAAGAAAGATAATGAAGTTCCACTCAGAGCACACTAGAAGGTTTATGCCATCGCTTTAGCGGCAGAGAAAAAGTTGGTTTCTCTCCACTATTCTGCCAGCAGAAAATAATCGAAGAGAGCTATGGGAAAGGGGCATCCACTAAAAGTCCTTAAAAGTCTTATTGTAGTCTCAGCAACAAATTGGTGGATTTGCCAATATTTTTCTCAAATTACCAGAGGATTGAAGACAGCATTAATGACAAAAGAAGGAAAGTACATTGTTTTGTTTTGCTTTGCTTCAAATTCCGTGGGAATCGTTTCTTCTTATTACTTTGCAGGATGTAGACAAAGTATGTGAATGTGTTCAGACCTTTGTCTGAATAGGGAATTTTCTTTCAGGATATAATGCAGGTGATCTATTTACTGATTCATCTGGATGCACCAGTGATGCCCTCTCCTAGATCGTGAGGCCCAATGAATGAAAGTCACTCATCTCCTGGACTATTGCAATACACTCTACATAGGACTGCCCTTGAAAGCTACCTAGAAGGATAAAGTGGTCTAAAATAAAGGGGTGCAGGCAGTGATGGGCATACATAATTATGGCCATATATCATCTCTGCTCTGTGAGTTGCACTGGATGCCAGTTTGTTTCTGTAACTAGTTGGTATCCAAATCCAGTTAGGCAGGAGGGGCACGTTTCAGGTCCCATTGGTCAAAGAATGCCAGTTAGCAGGGCCTAGAACAGTGATGGCTAACATTTTATCTCACAGTGTGCCGACCTGCGTGCTGGAAATGGCACACAAAACCATCCTGCCTGGGCTTTGTGTGCGTGGAAGTGTCGAAATCTGGAAGAGCAGTGTTCTGGCATGCATGCGCACACTGGCACCAAAACTTCCAGTTTCCGACACGGGCACGCACCCAGTGAACAGCTGGCTGTCATGCATGCGCACGGGTGCTGGTTTTCCAGGTTTTGGCACTCCTGTGTGCGCGAAGGCCAGCTGACCGGTGTGCATGTATGCACAGCAACATGGAAGAGGAGCCAGCAACATTGCATGTCCTGCGTGGGATGGCACTGCATGTCGCTTTTGGCATGTGTGTTATACGTTCGCCACCATGGTCCTAGAAGAAGTACTTTTCCTACTGTAGTGCTCATCTTATGGAACATTATCCCTCTGAAGATCAGAACGGCCCTGACTTTCTTGGCCTCTAAAGGTTCTAAAGAGTTGATTCTGCGCCCGGGCCTTGGGCCCAGTGTGTGTTCAGGGACTTGCTTCTTGATTGTGTTCATGATTTGGGTTTTTTGTTTTTCATTTACTTTGTATTTTAATTTTTGCAATGTTTGTACTTGTTTTATTTTAATTCTGTTTGCTGTCCAGGATCATTAATTGTAATGGTCAGCCATATAAACTGAATAAAAAATGCATAAATAAAGTCCTACATGGCATGGAACCTGGTCCCTTGAGGAACCTTCTATCTCGCATAGTATCCACCAGTCAATTCTATGTAGCAGGTATGATGCATTGTGGGTTCTTGCAACTAAAACCATGTCAGGCCACAGAAAGATCGCTTTTCTGTTCTAGTACCTGCACTTAAAATGATTTTTTCCCATATTTTGATGTCCCACCTCAGAAATCCTTGCAGACTTGGCTGTGTGCCCAGGACTTCAATGAGACTCATTGAAGCTGCCTTCTGTGTAATGTGGGTTTACTTTGATTGATGTCTGGTTTGTGCCATTATTTGTTCTTTGTTTTTAGCATTGAATTATTTGATTGCTCTTTGTGCTTTTATCTGTGAACTGCTAAAGTTTCTGGGAGTCAGGTGCTTTAAAAAATCTTGGTCCCATAAGACTAAGAATTCCATATAATCATGGATCTTTGCCTTGCTTAAAAAACCTCTGTAGATAAGGATAAATTCTTTCTCATGAATCTGCTCAATTGTTATTCAAATTATTTCCAAAGACCATTTCCCAAGTTCTCTCTTTTTTATTTTTTTATTTTTTTGAAGTGAGGTACTTCACAAGTTGAAAGAGAAAATTTTAGGTTTTCGGTCTTAGACCATGCAAAGCAACTAAGATACAGCCTATTATAAGTAATTTACCTTCTAGAAACCAAACTGATGAGATTAAAAAAGAAATACTCTCCAAGGATATCAATACAAAATTTAATTGGTGGTACAAGCTCCAAATGACATATCATTTTTGTACACACAGTGGTTTTTTCACATGGATTTCACAGCATATAAACAGAGAAGTTTCACAAATTTATGATTTAGCCTTGAATTTCAGAGACCCACTGTCGAATTAATTGTCCTGCCAAGTAATTTGCTTCTGAGTCTCATCAGTTTGTCTTCTGAGAAAAGAGTAAACAAGAAAACATCTTGTAAATAAAAACTAGCATGTAAGTGAAAAAAAATGGCTAATTTCCCTAGAATCCATATAGTGTTTTCTTGTATGTTTGCTTACATTTTCATAGAGAAAATATCCAGTAACATGAGCCATACTTGCCCTATAAAGTAGAATATTTCAGAATAGAGTAGAGTAGAGTAGAATATTTCAGAATAGAGAGTAGTAACGTCTCAAAGTCTAAAAGCTACCAGCTTCTAATGTTTTCTGCATCTAATCTAATAGTCGAGTAAAATAATGAGAAAAGATAGTTGAGAGCTTATTTTAGTCCCTGCTTGCTGAAGCAGTTCCACAAATTCCATTCAGATCTGTTCCTGTGTTTGTCACCCAGAGGAATAATAAGGAGCAAGTAGGGGTGGGCTGCTGTGGGTTCGCATGGGTTTGGGCAAAGTCTAGTTAATGATCTGCTCAGTTCGGTGAACTTGCAAATCCCACCCCTGGCTGGCTCCACACCCCACTCCTCAGAGGTGGGTTCCTACCAGTTCGCACCAGTTTGGTAGAACCGGTTCGTCAAATCTACTGAACCAGTTAGAAGAGGTTCCACCAGTGGACCAGGAAAGCAGGCCACACCTACAGAAGAGGTTCCAAAAATTTTTGAAACCCATCACTGACACACACACACACTCACACTCACACAGAGAAAGAAAGAGAAAGAAAGGAAGAAAGAAATAAACAAATAAAGGAAAAAAAGAAAAAGTGAGAGAGATGAAAGAAAAAAGGAAAAAGGGACAGAGAGACAAAAAGAAGGAGAGAGAGAGAGAGAGAAAGAAAACACATGGTCAGCAAGCCACTCCCACCAGGTCACATGGCCACTCCCACAAAGAAGGACACACCCACAGAGTAGGTTCAAAAAAAAATTGAAACCCACCACTGCCACTCCTCCTACCTCACCCCTCCCAGGAGTCTCCTCATGGCTCGTTTGGGATGCCAGGTAAGTACAGGGCCTGAATGGAGGGTCAGGGAGGGCAAAAAACAGGCTTCCTAGAAGTTCTGGAATGCTGTTTCTGGACTCCGGAAGGCCTCCGGAACCCAAGGGAGACCAATTTTGCCTTCCCAAAGGCTCAAGGAAAGCCTACGGAGCCTAGGGAGGGGGAAAATGGGCCTTCTGGAAGTTCTAGAAGTCAAGAAGTGGAGGCTTTTGGAGCCTGGAGGAGGCCGTTTTCGCCCTCCTGGAGCCTCAAGGAAAGTCTCCAGAGCCCAAGGAGAGCAAAAATGCCCCCCACCGTGTTGCAGGAGGCCAACACGGCCATGCCCACTATGGCCACACCCACCCAGTAACCCATTGCTAAAAAGTTTGAAGCCCACCCCTGGAAGCAAGCATGAGAAACCACTCAGGAGTCAAGAATGTGTTCCTAATTTTTAGACCCAAGAATTACATACTAAAGGTCAATTCTTATGATACAGCAGGAATGAATGAACTTGCCCAGGATTCTTGGAAGAGAATCCTAAACAATAACATTTTCAGCTAAATGTACATGCAGACAACTGAAGTTGGGTGTACTACAAGGTTCCTCTTTACCAAGGTTCCTGATTGCATAGGGACAGTTGGCTGAAGTTGTTCAATTGAATAAAATAAAAATTGTTTTGGAATAAGGAATGCTATTATGAGATGCAATGCACAAAATAAAAATAGTACCCAAAGGCCAAAACAGAGCACAAATGTATCAAATTTCACACCCCTGTGTAAGTCTGGATGTCATAACTATAATTTAAATATACAAATCTATTCGTCTTAAAGAGGAAAGACTAGGTAATCTTTGGCTTACTTAATCCAATTTTAAGGCTCAACATTTTCTTATTAGGATTTTTTAAAACTTTAAACCAGATTTGCTTTGGACAGAATTGAAGCTGAAGACAGTGACCTTAAGACTGTCTTCTGAGTTCTGAAATAGGATAAATGGCAATCTTATGATATACACTTCTTTGTGATCAGGTTTACACATTACATATCCAAGTGGATTTCTAGTCTGGTTATAGACATATGCTGTAGGTTTTTTTTTTTTTTTTGGTGCCATGGAAATAAAGGCAACGATATTCACATTTTTGCTCATTTGACTCCATCTTTCACATTACTTCTAGATATAACTGTTCAGTATATTTTCTCTCTGTTTATACGTACCCTCAAAACTGTAAATGACCTAATATATATAGTTCCAATATATACAATAGATTTTCCAGTATAGTAAATATAATCATTTACAATATAGTTCCCAAGGGGGGATAACTATTTATAAATTACACAAGAAGGAGAAAGTTAGAAGTCAAATAATTTTTAAAACTTTTGTTAGTTTTGGGGGAAAGGATACATACCAGAGGTGGTATTCTACCGGTTCAGACCGGTTTGCCCGAATTGGTAGTGGAAATCCTGGGTGGCCCTGCCCACTTGCCTCAGCTCAAGGGCATCTCTTTAACACCCTTTTTTAATCAAAAGCGCATGTGCACACACTCACATTTGCGAACCAGTAAGTCAATACCACCCCTGATACACACAAACACACACACACACTCTTAACGATTATAAGTAAAAATGTAGTAAAGACCTGTTAGTCTTGTAAAGTAGTCTAGAGAAAGAAGTAAATCAGAAGTAATATTTCTAACTTTATTATAAGGTTACATTAACAGACTCTTGCAAATCTGAAAATGCCTTTCCTCACCCCACTTTCCTTTTGAGATGCTTTCATCACCACTCCTCCTTCAGACTCAAATTTCATTTGTCAGACTGCTTTCTAGATTGCTCTTTCCCCTGGTCTCCAAGATCATTCCTGCCGACTATTACAAGACCAAAGTATTAAGCACAACACTTAAGATAGAAATCTTTATTACATCACATAATAATTTAATGCAGTTTGCAGTTGCTTGTCAATGTTATATTCAGTTTTAGTTGTAAAATTAAAACAAACTTATTGATACTAACAGTTTAGTAATCACAATTAATATTGCCATAAACTCTTTTTACTTGTATTTGTTATCTAAATATCCGAGTGTCACTTATCTCCAGTCAACACTGTATACTGTAAATACAATACATTGCACCCAAATATATAATGTATTACTTGTTTTATATATATTAAAAAACCTGTAGGGAAGAGTTAGAGTCGTATATTCCATGGAGCTGATTTTTTTAAAAAATCCAAGGTAACATTTACAAAGACTAATAATCAAAATAAGAATTTAGGTTCCTACTATGTTGTGAGCTGTTAAAAGAAGAAAAACATCTTTTTTTAAAAAAGCATTAAGGTGAATTCTATGTTGCCCAAGGTCTATACTTTAAAGCAGTAACACAAGTTGAAGCACAGCATGTCTGGATATATTTTGTTCAGTTGTATAGCAATTGTCCAATAGCTTTTCTATTCTTAACGTCTTTCCTATTTTGGAACTAGTTTTATTATTGTATGATCCTTTTCTTTGAAAATGGTAAGTTAGTTATAAGTACATTTTTGTGTGTTGCAACTACTGTTTCCATATGATGTAAATTCAAGGAAATGATAGAGGTTGGTTTTAAAATATATGTTTTATGCTAGAATACCTTTCACTCTGCATAACTGTAAAGTTATGTCTTAAGCTGTTAGAGTTTCCTGTGAAACAATGTGTTACAACAAATTATCCCTTGTATAATCTACTATTCTAAGTCTTATTCTATCCCCATTTATGGGTGGGTGTAATTATTCATTCATTATCCAGTTAACACTCCATTATGCCTCTCTCACAACTCTATACCAGAGACAAATGTGGGCAAGCTTTAAAAATCAGAGTGGAGGGATTTTAAAACTAATTATTTTGGTCTCTGGAAGGGGATAGTGTCATTCCTCAACAATAATCTCACTAATTTGGAAGGTAAGAAAAAGAATGGATATTGGATTTGTGAGTTTTAAAGTATTAAGATGTTTGGCTTCCTGGAGACTCATGGTATGTATTTATCATTGTCACATTTGCTGAATAGAGTAACAAAACTGAAAGTTACTGCATTAAAGTTGCCTACTTTCTATCAAGGGGGACATCTGGGAATGATTTATTCTATATGCTTTGTTTACACATTCCCAAGTACTATGGGAAGGGAACAGTAGGGAAGGGTCACTGAATCAGTTCACCTGAGTAAAGGTGGAGCAAGAAAAGAACAATGAAGGCACAAATAAGAACTTGCAATACAAGAAGAATGGAAGGCATGTATTACTTGACAGGGAGGAGAAACTATGGAATTTAGATCAACCACTCAGGAAAGAATGTAAGAGCAGAGGTGTCTAACCAGCTCACCCAGGAGCCAGAGGGACAATGAGATAACAGCAACTACAGTGGTGGGGAACATAAGAAGAAGTAAGACTGAAAAATTGGTAAAGAGCATTGGAGATTTGTTGGATGAATAATATGTGTGGAAAGTGTGTTGGGAAGCTGGCTGGAGATTCTGGAAGATAATGTTGACCTGGTCACAAGCTGAAATGATTGGGGAGAACCAACAATCTATTTTAATTAGTATTTTACATACCTGACTCTTCTAATTCTGAGCATTCCTAAGACTAGCCCACACATTTATCTTATTCACCTAGTTGGTGGAACATGACTTACATGTGTGAACATGCGTAGCATGGTCTCATATCAGTCACACAGAGCATGTATATGCATAGGGAAGAATTCTGTTATGCAAACATTCAGAATTATTGTTGTTAATCATGTACAACCATCAATACATTCAATATTTCACCAAATATATAACTCTTTTCCATAAAAATATGCCTAGTATTTGACATAATTTGTACAGAGAAGAAGGGAAGAATTAGAAATAAAAAATTAATATTTCTACTAGTGCATTTGGGAACGTTCTCTTCTACCACTGAAATCTACCATATGTGGATTTTTTGGAAAAAATATTAGGAAACTTCAGATGACTAGAATTATGTGAAGAGATCACCAAAACACCTAATTCTCTTATTATAATAACTATAGTAATATTACTATAGGATTATTTGGAGACATAATTGTAGTGGTTGTTTTTGACCTATAAGGTACTATGCTACTTGAGAACAAACTAAAATATGATATTCTTTGTCTTTGTACTCATACAAACCTGCTCAGAATTTTAGATCTTAATTCAAAGGTATCCAAGACTTTGGAAATTCCTAACAAAAAATCATGCGTTGAGATCAACACAAAATTTCAGAGGGATACTCCTCTTCAACTTTTTTTAAAAACACTTTGAAACTACATTCTGAAATATTTCCCTTTTGCATCACCATCCCCACACTATCTAAAAACAAAACAAAACAGTTGTATTGGTTCATTTCAAGGTCTTGCATGTAAGCTCTAGTCATTGGAAAAAGTTTGTTTGCCTGCACAGTGCTTTTCCATTCAACCAATGGATTGAACAAAACAAGCTTCTATGCATAGAAGCCTTCCCCTTAGAGTGAAATTTCAGGTGATGCAAAGTATCCAATGAAAGACAACCATGTCATATTTTTGGCTCCATCAGGAGAATCCTGTTGCTTTTGTAGTGAAAAGAATCTGATCAAGTCAAAGCCAAGCTAACATGCCCAAGTTGATGCATTATTTCTTCTTTTTGCTTCTGCCAGCAGACAAAATCTTTTAAAAGGATTTGGACTGTTGAGTTGGTGGGAATTTTTTTTTTATCAATGTACTTTAATGTTACTCAAAACAGAATTTCAATTCTATTTCTTTTACTTTTTTTCATCATGGATATAATTCAGTGAAAAAAGGTGGGATGTAAATCAATCACTTTTATGAAATGCTGCATGGTGGAGGTGGGAAATGTAAAGTTTAAAAAGAAGCTCAAAGGATAATGCACCTATCCACCACTCAATTTTGCCTTCTTTTCAACAGTAGATTTTGCTATTTTCCTGAGTAATTTAATTAGTAATATGCAAGATTGACATAGTTAAAAGGAACAGGTTCAGACTGTAGCTTAGCCATGATTTAGGCTAATCCAGGGGTCACTACCCACAGCTCTGGAGCTGCATGTGGCTCTTTCATCTCTCTGCTGCAGCTCCCTGTCACCAGTCAGCACCACAATTTTGAGGTGGTGGTGGGGAGAAGCAGGGCACAGCAGGAGGAGACTCTACAGCAAGGGACAGGTTTTCCAGTCAGCTCCACAATTGATAGGACAGGTAGAGGGAAAAGGACACCATGCTAGAAGGAGACTCTATGGTGGGGAAACCAGACTTCTGGTCAGCTCCAGAATTGAATGGGTTAGGACTTCCAGTTGGGACTTTTGTGGGACTGTTTAAGGTTGCCAACTCATGAGTTAACCAATTTATAAGAAGGAATCTAATCTGCAGGGGGAAAAAGGAAGGAAGGAGAGAAAATATTGTGTGTGTGTGTTCCAGACTATAGTCCTTGCTTGAGTCAGGCAAAGCAGAGTAACAGTTAGTTGAAGGGTAGGCCTATAGAAAGCTCCTTTGATTTTTAATGAGGTCATACAATTTTATATGGTTTGAGCCTGCTGTGCAAATCCTGATACACAGAACAAGTTTTCATATTTCAATGCAAATTTGTTCGAAAATTATACCTGTCAAGTTATGAAGAACTAAGCTATATCAGATTCAGTTTTAAAAGATGGCCTGTGTTAATGACTGTGCATGTACACACACCACAAGTTTCCTTTGCTTTTTATGATTTTGGTCCATAGTTGGCTACTATTAATTTCTGCTGGTCTATTCAACTTGTACCAAATATCTGGAAACATGCCAAGAGTTATTCCCACCTAAACTTGTTTGGGCATTTTCTCACCCAAACCCCTTTCTGCCCTCACTCATGCATTTATCAATGAGTGGCACTTTCATATGTTCTGTCTCCTTCTTAGTTTTGTATTTTCAAAAGCTATTATTATTATTATTATTATTATAGGTTTGGAAGGTCCCCTCACATTTGCCCAAAGACATGCAAGACAGAAAAAAGGACCCCCATATCTCTAGAAAAACTTTAACATATTACATTGTGACAAAGCTGATGAAAGACCTCAGGCCTATGAAGAGTTTTTAACCTAAGTGAATCTTCTTTGTGCAATGTAATAAAGAATGCTAATAAAATTCAATTACCACACATATTAGAAATCCAGCTATACAAATGATGAGGAAAATGCTTTCACTGTACAAAGAAGACAAGAAAAGGAAGAAAACATATATGAACAAGGTAAAAGTTTATGGGTCTAAAAATTAGGAACATATTTGTAAGTGCATTTTGCTTACATATCTGACCTTGCTTCTCTTCCTGCAAACATTTCATTAGCAGGTTGAGTAACTTTCTCATTGCATGGGGGAGTAATATTGCTGGCTGTTTATATGAAGTAGCTTGACCTACTAATCTTGGTTACAGCATTGTATCTTCCTTGTCTGCCTTTTTGGTGGGCTAGAGTTTCTTCTCTAATCTTGTTTATCTGGTGTTGGCTTTTCCTTATCTGACTATTGGTTAATAGTTTGGGGTATGTTTGGTCTGTTTGCTTCTTTCCATGGATTTTATCTTGATAACTTTCTTAATGACTGATTCTTACATTCAGCAATGTCTTTCCTACTTTTTGTGATTGGTCAGTGGCATCTTGTGACCTCTAGGCTGGAATACTGCAATGTGCTCTACATGGGGCTGCCCTTGAAGAGCATCCGGCGACTTCAGCTAGTCCAGAACGCGGCCGCGCGAGTGATTGTGGGTGCACCTCGGTTCGCCCACATAACACCTATCCTCCGCGAGCTGCGCTGGCTACCTGTTGATCTCCGGGTGCGCTTCAAGGTGCTACTTGTCACTCATAAAGCCCTCCATGGTAGTGGATCTGCGTACTTGAGAGACCGCCTCCTGCCAATTACCTCCCTGCGACCAATTAGATCGCATAGATTAGGCCTCCTCCGAGTTCCATCTGCCAGTCAGTGCCGACTGGCAACTACACGGAGGAGAGCCTTTTCAGTAGTAGCTCCGACCCTTTGGAACGATCTCCCCGTGGAGATTCGTACCCTCACCACCGTCCATACCTTCCGCACAGCCCTTAAGACCTGGCTAGCCCGTCAGGCCTGGGGATAAAGCTAATTTGTCCCCACCCGAATGATGAATGAATGTTGCTTACTATTTTACTTCTATGTATTGTTTGTGTCTATTGTCTGTACCCTCCCTTCCTTATTTTATGTAAGCCGCCCTGAGTCCCCTCAGGGAAAAGGGCGGCCTATAAATACTAATAAAATCAAAAATCAAATCAAATCTCTTATTTGAATGAATATGCTTTTTTCAGGACTGTAGTCTGAGTTCTACTTTATTAATCTCCAATTTATTCCAGAAGCCAGGTCCACTGTAATACATACCTTATTGGTATGTGATATCATGGCTGTTGGTACCTTCTGTTTTGACTTTCAAGATGGCATGCACGCAATGTTTAATTTGCAATTTAGACTTTAATCTTCTTAACCTTAGCAGTGTTATTTACAGGTTGTATTTTCAGTTACTGTACTTCTTGGGCTCAATATTCTTCTTATGCTAGTGATCTTAAATTTTATGGTAGTTTAAAAAACTGTAACAGGAACAATCATCTGAAGCAGGGTTCCCCAACCTTTTGGACCTCAGGGACCGCTAAATTCATAATTTTAAATCCCGCAGACCACTAATATTATCTGCCTAATGCTTGGCTGGGTGGGCATGGCCAACTTGATGTTGCTCATGTCGAGGAGTGCCTTGCTGTCCTCTTCTTGCCTTCCCACCTGGGTTCCTTAGGGCTGCAACAGAAAGCATTTGTTGGAGCTAAGCAGCCACCATGAGAAAGAGTTGACAAAACAGCTGGTTCAGTTCAAATTGGATCTGACCAAGAAGGAAGCTCAGCAGAAGCATTTCACTGAGGACCATTAGCATAGGCTTTCTAAGCAGAGCAAAGACCTGCAGGAGTGCAAGGCCAGGTACCAGCACTTGGAGGCTCAGCAGGCTGAGATGGTCAGCCAGTTCCAGGCCAAGATAAAATCCCACTTGAACAAGCCCCTCCAGCTCTTTGACACCAGCAGTGTTTCCCTTCAGCCTTCGCCCAAAGCCCTCAACCAGGAGAGTGGAATTTGGCAAGTTGGAATTTCTGCCCCTCTCCAACCCACACAAAAAGAACCCAAAAGGGGAGATATTCTACAGCAAAACAAGCATTCATTGCACATATCCAGCCCAGAGGCCATAGTTTGTCGACCCCTGATGTAGTGAAATATAGAAAATGCAAATACTTTTTCTGCGGACCACCACAATTTTCTTATGGACCACTAGTGGTCCATGGACCACCAGTTGATGACTGCTGATCTGAAGCATGTGGAACAGGAAATTCCACTTCTTTTGCGTGTCACTTCTATCAAGCACCATCCTTGAGAATATGTTTATATTCAAGCCATTTAGATGCTAGTGGCAATTTAATGACATAATTACTTTCCAATGAATTGTGGCTTGGTTCAGTTACATGTGTCTCTCTCAACAATATGCAATTTACATAGCTGATATCACCAATATGCATAGATTGAAGCTGTATTGTAAGTATGATAGTAAATAAAGATATTGATCTTAACCTATGCAAATTTGGAGACAGGTTCAGAAGGATCATACTATCTATGATATTGAAATATTGCTAAAGAGGCACTCTGATTTGGTCAATTTGATCATCAGCTGGATGATACATTGAACTTGAAGGCCATGGAGGTGAAAGATCAGTTCACTGGATTTTATCCCAAAGCTCTTGGCTGTTCAAGTTTTCTACTCTGTCTTTTTCTTTTTCCTGAGCTGGTAAACAAACTCGGCTTGACCTAGCTTTTTAAACATCTCCATCACTTAAGAGAACAGAAGGCAATAAAGAGAAACCATCTCTCATCAGTCTTCGTAGCCTGAGGTGAGATCCCTGATCTCATTAGTTAAGAAAGCACCTGAAAGCTATAACAAATAAAACTATATCCAAAGAAATAATGGGTGGCTGGACTGACTTCTCTGATGAAATACAAGGAGATCACAAATTGTCACTATACATTCAGTTATGCACCCTGTACAATTATCCATACATCGTGCAAGTATCTCTATATATGACCATTGTTATATATATATATATATATATATATATATATATATATATATATATATATATATATATATATATATATATATATATATATATATATATATATATATATATATATATATATATATATATATATATATATATATACATATATATATATACATATATATATATATATATATACACATCCCAAATATATGATGCAGTGTCTACTTAAAGCTATGTACAATTAACAGCATGTACAATATGTGGACTTATGATTATTTCAAATGGCTCTTTTCAATATATACTGCCCAGATACATTGATAAAATATTTATTTATTTATTTCGTCAAGCATGTGTTAGACAACATATATATGTTTAAACATGACTTTGGATATATAAAAAAGGTACAAATACAAAGAAACATTAGGGCAGGGATGATAGGCACGTTGATGTGCTTATGCATGCCTTCTTAGGAATAGGGTGATGTCGACAGTAGACAGTCCAACATTAAATTAATGGGGGTTTGGGAAAGAAACCACATAGTCAGGTAGTGCATTCCAGGCATTGACCATTCTGTATTCTCCAAATCATCTGTTCTTATGAGCAGCAAATGAGTTAATGACATAAGCCAGAGCTAGAAAGATGTATAACCATATTCCCAGGAAGGATCTGTTTCAATGAACCTAAGGAATGAAAGAGTCAAAAGCCAAGCCAGGCAATGAAGTTCACGAAAGTTGCATAGTTTTGATAAGAAAAGCTGATGAAAAATATTCAGTACTGATTCATTTGCAAGAATCTATTTTCCAGCCTATATGCTAATATGATAAAATGGAATTTCCAGTCCCCTCTCCTCACCATACATAAACAAACATAAAATAAAAGTTACCATCTGGTAACAAGAACCAATAAGAAGTGAAATCTCTTCAATAAAATCCAAATCTGTTTGAACTCTTGTCCAACCTACACATTTTTCATGAACTGTATTGGTGAGATTACTGCCTATTACTGATTTACAGTGATATGTGTGTTGTCATGCATTCTCCCATCTGCTCATTAACAGCACCTTGCTTATGACCATAAACATAAGCCAAATTGTCTTCTTTCCTCTCTTTCTGTATGAATCTGAAGCAACAGGTAGTCGTACTTAAACCAGCCAAATATACAGTACACAGCTCTATTCCATTACATCCCATGCATTATGGTAGAGAAAAAATGTGTGTGTGTGTGTGTGTGTGTGTGTGAAAGAGAGAGAGAGGGAGGGAGGGAGGGAGGGAGGGAGAGACTGAGTCTACATTGCTTAGCTGTTCTCTTCTCTCTGGCAAATGATTCTAAAAGACAAAAGGAAACAGCCATATTGTGTGAGGTTCCTTTGAAAAGGACTGCTACTAAATATTAAAATGAAAGCATTTCATAATCAATGCTTCAAGAGTTTTTGGGAACCACTTCCATTCATGGTTTCTAGCCCCACCATCTCAGTTCCATTTTGCATATTACTAAAACCAAAGCTGGCATTGTGGCTCCTGGGAGTATAAAGACAAAATGGATTAAGGCAAATAAAAGAAAATGCGATTCTAGTTTTGACTACGTTCTTCTGAACCAGCAGTACCATTTCCCTTCCAAACACCCGTCTCATCTACATCATTCATCTACATTTTAGAAACTGTGGCTTGGTCGTTAAAACCAAGTTGTAAAGGCATAGTTTTGAAGCTCCAAAGATTCTGTTTACCCAAACTGGTTCTTGAAATCGAAGAGAAAGCTACAGCAGTATCAAGCTCCCTCCACTTCTCTTGAGGCAAGAGCCAAAGGGACAGCAATACTGTAAATAGTTAAAGTAGCTCAGAACATTACAGTCTTGGAACCCTCCAATCGCAGCTCTCTGCTGTTTGTCAATGAGAAGCCCTGTATAGTAGATTTTGGCTGAGAAAGAGGCATCCGTGAAAGGAAAGAGGAAGCGTTAGAGTCTGCAGTTTGCCAATAAGTGCTATTCTCAATGGGTCTGTGCCAGAGGTGAGGAAAGCTCACACTAAACCACTGAATCTTACTGTTCACATTGGCTATAAATCCAACCAACAGTAGAGTTATGTGGGAGCATTTGCTGAGGAAAGGAAATATTCACTTGAATACACACACACACACACACACACACTCACACACGAGAAAGATGCTGCGTCTTTCCAGACAGCACCTAATTTTTACAAGGGAGAAAATATATGTTCCTTATAGAAGAGAGTAAATGTGCATAATGCATCAAGGTGGGTGAGAGGAAGTGCAATAGCTATGCAGCAAGGAAAGAGATAAACATTTTTATGTATAGTGATGGTGGAGATGAGTCCATCTATACACCATCAAGAGCACACATGAAGCCAGGGTCCACTGCTGGCATAAATCATACAATCATAATATGTAGCTTGTAGAGTATGAGCTACAGTGAAAAAGACTGTCAGAGAAGGAAAGCTATGTGCACCGTGTATAACAGTATATTAAAAAGAGGATACTGTAGCATCCATCAGAAACATCAGGCAGTTGGGTTTTAAAAAGAGAGAGGGAGAGAAGTAGAAGGATGCTGTTATGGCAACCCCCAACCCAACTAAATCCAAGGTAAGTATTTTAACTATTTAGCATAATAATGTTATACTAAAGCTGGGAAGAAGAAGGTAAGGTACTGTTATAAAGGAATAATGTCTATGGAAGAGAGAAAAGAAATAGATAATAAATGGGAGATGGACCAAAGGAAAATTCTGGGTTTGGTAAAAACATCTGGGCATTGCAAATTAATCTCTCTCTCCCTCTCCCTCTCTCTCTCTCTCTCTCTCTCTCTCTCTGTGTGTGTGTGTGTGTGTAAATGATTATTAGGATAAGTATAGTGGAAACTGCATAAAGATCCCAGCCTGGGGTGGGGTGAAGAATAGAAAAAAAAATGAGACAAGAGTTTCTCTGTGAGTTTACAGACAATATATTATCCACATTAACCCAGCTTTCTTATGGGAGACATTTGCAAAACTGTAACCTTTAATCATTTGGATCTTAACTCTACTGTCTCCATCTGTTAAGTAGAGAAACATGGGACTGGGCACACCATTTCTCACTTGCCATTAATCAATAGCTGGAGTGTTTCCATCTCCTGGTTATTCCACTACCATTTTTTTAAAAAAAAATATAAGGTTCCTTTTGATTGTAAGGAGTCCAGATGGTTTGTAGGATAATTTAGCCTTATCAGGATTCCAGAGTCCTTGTTTTTCCATGCAAAGGATGTACTGGAAGGTGATAGTTAAGCATCAGTCCTGGGATATCACAGGCAGCCAAGAGACTTGGGAGGTCTTTGGAGAAGGCAGAGAGCTGTCCATCTCCATCAGACCCTTTCCCCTTTCAGATCCCCCCTCCCTCTTTTCCCAATGCTTTCAAAGTACATGCAGAACAAGTCCAGCACATGAGGTGCCCTCTCATTGAAATAGCCATTAGCAAATAACCTTTTTTTCCCCGGAACTCCTATTTGCAAAACATTGAAGAATCAAGTAGACCAGACAAGGTTCCATACTACAACCCACCTTGTCCTCTGACCTCTCTATCAACCACACATCACAGCAAGAGACAGAAATTTGTCACTTACCTTGCAAGGAGAAGAGAGACAAGAAGAATCCCAGCACCCAAATACTGTGCAGCCAGTAGGTCCTCATCTTTCTGCCTTGACCGATCAGCCTCCTCTTCTTGATCTTGCACTCTCTCCTTTATTTTTTTTCTTTTCTTTTAAAGACGTGACGATCCTGCTTCTGTCCCTTCAGTCTTCTCCGTCCCTGTTCTGCACACTTTGACAATCCAGTGCAAAAGAAGCTGACCTAGGATGGCCAGATTCCTGAATAACCTCACACTTTTGCCTTCGGATAATTGGGGGGAAGGGAGGGGATAGCTAGGATGCTCCTCTCAGCCTGAGAAAATTTCCTTTGCGCGCTCTCTCTCTCCTCCCCCTCTCTTTCTCTCTCCTGCAGCTCCAACTAAATGCGACTGTACTTAAACAAGCAATGCCTTATAGAACAGCACTCGGAGTAGAACAGATCCCACCTCTGCCATCTAGTGTTGCAAACCAGAACCATCGTCTCCTTTAGTTTAGCATGGAGGTAGAGAAAAGCATGAAACCAGCTTCCCTGTTTTGAACCTTCCTCAAGTTTCAAGATTCTAGGATTGTTCAAGAACTGCTGACCTCTGTATTGTATTCATGCATATACATATACATATACATGTACATGTACATGAACAAATACATGTACATACACACACACACATATGAGATGAATTCATTTTGCATTTCACATATAAACGCTTTACCTGTATTAGAATCTATACCTTCCTACTTTCAACTATGCACCAACAATGTTTATGCAAGTAAAACAAGGTAAGCACACAGATTTCGGTAGGTATCTCATGAGAAAAATGTCAATTGTAAAAAAAAAATGTTTTAGAGTAGAACTAAGAGAATCAGAAAATTCATACCTTCCTGAGCAAATGTCTTGAAATTATTGGCTGTTTTATACCATCCTTTCATACGATTTCCTAGACATCTTCAAAAAGTCATACATGTTTGTTCAAACACAATAATGGAATAACAGAGTTGGAAGGGACCTTGGAGATCTTCTAGTCTGCCCCTGCTCAAGAGAAGATCCATTTGTCACTGATGCATACAGATTAACCCCCTAGGATAGGTTTGCATGCAGTTGCCCCCCTCCATGTTTCATGTTCCATTTCATTTCTCAACTGTTTATAGTGCCCTGACACTCTGATGCAGAAAACAGAAGGAGCTTCACTGACAAAATAAGGCAAGGCAACAGAGAGATATGTGGAAGACAGAGATGTCAAACTATGGGAGAAGAAAATAATAAATTTAAAAGATTTTCCCCTTTCTCAAATAGAAAACAATGCACAATATAGTAGGCAATTGGTCTAAATGTGACACACTGAATAATTTTGGTTGAAAATCTATTGGTCTTTCTAGATAATGGGCTGGATTCAAAGTTTCTCAAAGTCGTGCCACTAAAATCAGTGAAATCTGTTAGATTCAGTCCTGTTGATTTCAAGGGGACAAATCTATTTCAAGGTCTATCTGAAACACAGTCAAGTCTATTTCCAACCCTAATTTTAGAAAGCAAACAGCAGACTATTAATTTACTCAACAGTGATGAAGCGCTTAATGGAACTTCTATAACAAGAGGCAATCCCCACATCCAAAGAACAATGGCTTCTGTGTAGAAAATGGCAAACAGGCAGCTTTAGTGATTGGTTTGGTAGTTTCTTTGAGACCTTTGACTGGCATGGTATAGGTCAAAAAGAGGGAGGACCAGCTGCCCTTTGATAGGAGGATAAGGCAGGTGGGTCATCTCCTTAGGAATTCTAATGGATTTATGACTTCATTCCTGCAGGCTAAAGTGTCAGTTACTGTCAATTAACAGTTATCAGTTATCAAAGTGCCTTCCTAGAGGTACGTTGCTCTGCAATAGGGCTCCTGGACTCCAGAAGCTTCCCTCTTTTTGTAGCCAACTCTTAGAGAGGTAAGTAAGGGTGAAAGTTTGGGTAAGATTTGATTAGGGGTGAGAGTGTTAGGGGATGGATGAGAGTGATGGATGAGAGTGATGGTGAAAGGGCGAGGGACAGGCTGAGAGGAAGGGTGAGGTTGAGGGTCAGTATGAGGATCGTGGGGAGAAGGACAGGAAGGATAATGGAGGGGCAGGGAAGGAGAAAAAGAATATGGGGAAGGGAAGAGGGGACAAAAAGATAGAATAGGAAGAGTAGGAGATGGAAGTGGGGCAGGGATGGGGGTCAGGATAAGCAGAGAAGGGAGGGTAGGCACAAATAGGGAAGGGGGAATTCTAATGCTTTATGACTTCAATCAGGCAGATTATTATCAGAGATAAGGACAATGGGAGAATGATGAGCAGGGAGGAGAGGGGGAAAGGTGGCAGGGAAGGTAAGAGGAAGGGATGGGTGTAGAGTGGGCAGGGACAGAGTACCTGGGGGAGGAGAGAGGGAGAAGACAGGAAAAAAGAAGGGAGGGTAGGGCCACAGAGAGGGGAATTCTAATGCCTTTATGACTTCATTCATGCAGGTTATTATCAGAGGTAAGGGAGATGAAGGGGAAGAGAGGGGGAGGGGAATGGGAAGGAGAGGAGGAGAGGCAGGAAGGGTAGGGACATAGGAAGGAGGAAGGGAAACAAAGAGGTACAGTGGTCCAGGGAAAAGAGGAAGTGAGGGAAGGATGAAGTGAGGGGTAGGGACATGGGACAGGGACGACAATAGCAGGTAGCAAAAATGGGAGAGATTAAAATGTTTTCATAACTTCATACATGCAGGTTACCAAAGGTAACTGTGAAGAACAGAGAGGGAGGGAAATGGATATAAGACAAAGACAGGAGGAGGATAGGTAGGATAGTAGTTAGGTAGGAGGAAGGATAGTTGGACAAAGTGGTGGAGCAGTGCAGGGAGGAAAAGACAGGAAGGAGGAGGAAAAGGATTGAGGAAGGACAAGTGCAACGGGAATTAGTATAAAATAGAACTAGATTAGAACAGAATTAGAATATGAATAGCTTTAGAATTAAGAATAGAATAGAAATTCAGGATAGGGTAGGATAGGATAAGATAGGATAGGGTAGGGTAGGGTAGGAAAGGAAAATTCTAGATTCATTAATTCAGAGTAGCAATAACTGTTATGAAATTAAGTCCTGCACTGAAATTAGAAATCGATACAAAAGATGGGACATCAGTACTTGTCAAGTGTGAAAGTCTAGGACCAAACATAAAGTTCAAATTAAACTGAATCATTACTACTCATGCCTACGCATAGGAATCTACTCACCTAATGCACTGGATAAGAATCAGTGGAGGGATTGGACTTGTCTGTTTGTGGCTAGAGACTGTAGACTGATTCCTCTTTTGGCTCTGCCCCAGGTTCTGTGATGACTCCTCCTGCAGCGCTACTATCTAAGACTTACTTATTTCTTATATTTATACTTGATTTTGATTTTTTTCTCTAGGAGCTGAATAGTGTACGCTAAACTCCCTAAAATTTTCCCCTCCATAAAAAACAGAGATAGGTTGGGCTGAAAGAAAGTAATTAAACCAGTGAGCTTCAGCTGGAGAGCAAACTAGAACCTGGGTCTCCCCAGTCCTAGTCCAACACTTTAATTACTATACCTTAATCCAAAATAACAAACCATGTGCTCAGCATATTAAAAAAGGCAACTTTTAAATATTCTTAAATATTTGCCTTTTTTAAAGTCTATTCATAACTTGTCATAAGGAAGAAATTATTCTAATTTCAACAAGGAAGCATCTGTAGCTAGAGGGAGGGTTGCAATTAGCTTGGAATCCCTGCAGAGGTTGAAGGGAGATAGGATGATGACCTGCCCTCTCTTTAAATTCCTGAAGCTGTTATTTGGTAGCTGCCAAGAGTGCTGTTATTCTGGCAAGATTCTTGTGCATAGATGAGTAGCAATAAAGAAACTTCCTTGACCATCTTATGGTGTTGTTCTGGTTTCTTGAACCTGACATTCAGTGATAATTTGTACAAAGGAGATGGTGCTAGATTTTTGGAAGCACAGAGAGGAACCTGCCCCACTTATATCGAGGGTGTGTGTGTAGAGAAGGTTTCCTCTTTTAAATTCTTGGGAATGCTTATTAGTCAAAGCTCACCTGGAAAAACAGCACATCCCTGGTGATTGGTAAGGCCCAACAGAGATTTCATTTCCTTAAAATCCTGTGAATAAATCAAGTGGAACAACGGCCGATGAACTATTTCTATCAGTCGACAATAGAAAGTGTCCTCACATACTGCATTACAGTATGGTACGCTGGTTGAAATGCTGAGGACAGGAAGCCACTACAGAGAGTGATCAATTAGGCACAAGAAAACATTGGTTGCCCACTAACACCACTGGATGACATCCCCAGGTCTCACTGCTTTAGCAGAGATGATTCATATCCTGGTCAGTGTCTTTTTGCACTTCTACCATTGGGCAGAAGACACCAAAGCATAGCCAGCCGAACAAATAGGTTTAAAAATAGTTTCTATCCTTGAGCTGTCAGACTCTTAAACTCAACCGCAATCACTCCTTGCAGACGCAGAAACATAGAACTATTTTTTTCTTTTTCTTTCTTTTTCTCCCCCTCCCCCACAATTACATGCATAGGGATTATTCTTTACACTATTTATGTTGTTTGTATTTGTTGTCATGGATTGCACCAGTGAAGCTAAAACCAATTTCATTGTGTACATGATGTATAATCACAATAAAGACTATACTACAATAAGGCCCTACCTTAAAAAAAACAAGTGGAGTGTATGAAAGTAGGTAACTTGGTTGTAAGTCATAAAAGGTTTTATAAGCTCCAACCCCAGGGCCATGGCCCACTACAGGGCTGTGGGCTATTTGGAACCAGGCTGCATGACAGGCTGGTCAGTGCACACGTGCAACTTCACTCACATGAGTGGCACCGCAAAGGCTTCTCTTCCCGCTTCTGTGAATGGAGCTGTGTATGTGCAGGTGTAGACCACTGCTTATGTGGTCCGGTTCCGCTCTCCCACCCCAAACTGGGCTGCCAAGCTGGCTGCTCCTGATGCTCCAAAAGGGGAGCAATGAGAGCAGAGGCTGAGTGTGGGATGAGCGTGACCTGCTCAGCTTCACTGATTCAGTGAGGCTGCTTGCCCAGGACACCCAATCCACTTTTGGAGTGTCGAGCAGCCATGTGAATCTGAAGGAGCATGAGACTGCACTCACAATGGCCTCTCTTCTTCTCCACATCAAAAGCTTTTCCAAATGGATGAAAGGTTTCAGAGTAGCGATCTCGCGCTGCAAAAGCTTTTGGCATGGAGAAGCCTGAAGGAATGTAAAACTACACCCCAAAGATTTCTCTTCTCTCTTGTGTGAGTGAAGCTCATGTGGCCTGGTTCCTCTCTCCAACCCCAGCTGGGCTGCAAAAGTTGAGGGGCCCTGTTGTAAGCTTAAAAGAAATAGCTTAACTGAACTGAGACAGCAGCCACCAAATAATGAAGCTCCAAGATTCCAAGATTCCAAGATTCCAAGATTCCAAGATTATTCTTCTTCTTCTTCTTCTTCTTCTTCTTCTTCTTCTTCTTCTTCTTCTTCTTCTTCTTCTTCTTCTTCTTCTTCTTCTTCTTCTTCAGTCACCTGCTCTGTCACATTCCAGGCCAGCTGCAATTTTCAATTGCATCAATGGTCATTATATAAATAGTACAATCATTCAATGTGAAGTTATCATAATTTCCAGTCTCTTGACTAATATCTTGTCCTTTTTTCCCTGTTTTGGTTTGTTTGAATGATTCTTAAAATCATCTTCTTCTTCTTCTTCTTCTTCTTCTTCTTCTTCTTCTTCTTCTTCTTCTTCTTCTTCTTCTTCTTCTTCTTCTTTTTCCTCTTCCCCTCCTCCTCCTCCTCCTCCTCCTCCTCCTCTTCCTTCTCCTCCTCCTCCTCCTCCTCCTCCTCCTCCTCCTCCTCCTCCTCCTCTTCCTCTTCCTCTTCCTCTTCCTCTTCCTCTTCCTCTTCCTCTTCCTCTTCCTCTTCCTCTTCCTCTTCTTCTTCTTCTTCTTCTTCTTCTTCTGCCATATCCATCATCGGAAGTTGGCGATCATGTTGGCAATCCTATTTTTGTCACAAGCATATGAAAAAGTGCTGCTGAGTTTTGTCCAAACCAGTCCCTTAGGTTTTGAAGCCATGATATTGTTCTTATGCCTGGACCTCATTTGCCTTCGATCTTTCCCTGGAGGATTAATTGAAAGATGGTGTATTTTTCTGGGTGTCGCATCACATGTCCAAAATAAGATGGTATTGTTAAAATATTGGGCCCCCAAATTGGACCCACATTTAAAAAAAAATGTGGCCAGTTGTAGAATTGAATAAAATTGTTGCTCTCATGATTTCCATGCCGTACTAATTACCGAACTGGCATTTATCGTACCCTTGCCCCCTGCTTTTTAAATGGGACATAACCTATGGCACTGTGGGCTCTATATGCAAGTATTTTTTCATCAGAGTCTGAATAATATTGCAGTCCAAAAGGAGAGAAAATGAATATGGCACATCATCAAATTGAAAAGCTATGCTGTACAGGAATCAGAATTGTAGTAAAGGTTTTTGCACTTATTGAACTGCAGCTGTAGGCCACTGACTAATCTCCTTAATAGCTATCTGACAGCTAATCATGTTGCTCTTGCTTCGTGCTATTAGAACCAATAGTTTTCTTGATTGATAGATGGACAAAAAGTGCTGGAAGCTGCACATAAGGGCTTGTACTGCTGTTTGCAGTACAGAGTTCTTGCTGTGGTCCCTTTTTCTCTATGACATCATTGTTTTAAAAGTGGTTTCCTGATGGAAGGTAGAATGGCTGAACCCCACAGCATTTCACAAATAAACAACAGCATAGATAATTTCTGTTTCCGCATACTAAAATTGCCTCCTGAAGGGGGAGCAGAAGCACAGAAGCACAGTGTCTCTAGCACCCAATTCTCACAATGAAGTTCAGAAAAATCATCATCTTCTTCTTTTAATGACCCCATAACCCCTTGTGGGATGGAGTCTGGGCAGTTGAATGAAGCTAGCAAAGTGTTTTAGTAGCTGGATGCCCTTCCTGTCACCAATGAAGAGCTTTGTTCAGCAGATGTATTCTCAGTGTGCCCACAGAAAGAAATATCTACCTAGGATCAAACACACAGCCTCCTGATTGTGAGGTGAGAGCTCCACCTCTAGGGCACTCCAAAGTTCTGAAAAATGCTATGACTAATTATATTGAAGGCTGCCAAGATGTTTTAAAGGACCAAAAATAATTTGGAATTTTATTGGCCATTGCTGCGTAACTGGCATAGCAGTAAAGTAGGAGATCTATCTATTCTCCTTCATCTAAAAGTAAATTAGTCACCCTGCTAGGACTAACAGATCAATGCAATAAAGGAGAAAAACAAGGAAATCTTATCATTTCATACCTTCAAGGCATGTCATCTGCCACTGTATATCCTAGAGGTTTTTCATTAATGAAAAAGCCAACCAGAATCAGCCAACATAAACAGCCTACTTGAGAGCAAATTCTTTAAGTATTCTGGTTGCCAGTAAACAACTAGAAACTCAATAATGTGCCTAAAGGAAGTTCAAAAAGCAGGATGTGAGATCAGAGCAACTAATGTGCCTCTGATATTGAAGACAAAATAGACGATGTGGTAGTAGTCATTGAAATTTCTCTTTAACTTTCCATAATTGTTCAAATATTTCAAGGTCTTCAACAAAAAGATCCTATAAACAAATTAAGTTGGATTTTTTTTGGTTACAGGGTGCATAGAATTTATGTAGAATCCCAGTTTTAACTTACAGATTCTGTAGGGACTAAATTTTACTTGGAATTGAGTCCTTCCGTGACATCCAGAAGCCTTACTAGTACACTACTCACCCTCAACTTTTAACCATTTGAAATAAATTAAATGGCAGTAATGGAAGTACAACAGGGGCATGATGGCTCAGTGGTTAAAGAAACTGAGCTTGTCGACTAAAATGCTGACAACACAGGTTCAAAATCTGAGCACTGCACAATGGAGTGAGCTCCCATTACTTGCCCCAGCTCCTGTCCACCTAGCAGTTCAAAAGCATCTAAATGGGAGAAGATAAATAGGTAACACTTCAGTGGGAAGGTAACAGCATTTCATGTGCCTCAGTGTATAGTCATGCTTGCTATATGACTACGGAAATGTCTTTGGACAATGCTGGTTGCCTTGGCTAAGAAACAGAGATGAACACTGCCCCCGTTTAAAGGTTAATGCACCATTCTGAACTTGTTTAAAGTATTCCATGCATTCATGAATCTTGAATTTGTAAATTTTTCCCCGCCCTGCCCCCAAAAAGAACATTAATTAATTCAGCTGAAAAGAAAGGACCACCCAACATTCTTCTCCAGGAATCAGGATGAAGATAGTGAGACAAGCTTCACACAGCTGATCCATATGGGCTTAATACCCTTCCATGGTGCTTTGAGCATTGGTAGGATTTACCTTTTAATTAACCACCCAGATCTATTATCCAATTAGATGTCAGTTTAAAATATTGTTTTAGGAAAAGATTTGGGGATGTCCAAATATGCAATACCACTACTGTAGATGGACAATCTACATATCTTTACTGGTATCCTTGTTGACACATTCAAATGACTTCCCTTTATGTAATCAATGCTCATTCATTTCTAGTACATTCATTCCTCTACATGTTAAACGCTGATATCATTCATGTTGAATTTCCCCAATTTATCTGAATAGATGTGATATAGACTTTTCACTTTTATGTTATTCCCCTGACTCCGTTAAACATATTTTACTATTAGCTACCTCCAACCTTCTGATTGGTAGCTTCATTTTAATTCTAATTGAATATTTAAGATTGAATGAGCCAATTAATCTTTTTCATCCCAAAATTATTCCCTAATTAACTTGGATCCTTGAATCTGAATTGAATCATTTTACTCTATGCATTGCTATTGTGGGTATTAAGATTATTCAATACCAATGTAATCTTTTTATGTAACAGCATGTTTCTTGTCTCCATACCTGATGAAGAACAACTGATCAATATTAGTTCTAAAATGTCATGATTTACAATATATATTTAATTACATCTCAAATATCTCTCCAGAACTGGTTTTCAATGAGGAAGGTCTGCATCATCTTTAATAGGGAAACATCATTTAAAAAAAACTTATAAACTTCTTTTTTCTAAAGTACTGTCTTCAAACTTTTGATGCCCAATGGTCTTACTGTCTAATTGCTTCTTTTTCATGTTTACTGCTATCATGGTTTATATTTGTTTTTGACATTTTTTTTTACATTTCTTATCGTTGGCTTTTATATGTTATTACATTTGGACCTTGCAACCAATTTCTGAAAGCCTTATAGGTTAGTTAACTAGATATCTGATCTCATTGTACAATTTTTTCTTGGAGAAGATGGAACAAAACTGGGTCTTAAATTGAAATTCTGTCTGTGGGTTTAAGTTTCAGTACATTCACACAGATATCTTAAATATTGCTGTTTCTTTGAGGATTTTTCAGTCATAGAATACCTTTCATTAGAATCTATGTTGTAACACTTTGAAATAACAACAAAGGTTTCTGTAGTTATTTAACCTTCTCTGCATTTCTTTCATCTGCTGTTTAGTTGATTTCTAGTTCTGGGAAGGGTTTTTGTGTTTGTGTGTGCTGCTGTTAAAAATCAAATCTTAGGTTTAATGTTATTCTGGTCACATCACTGCCTTCAAGTAATATTGTACCAATTATATCAATGTAATCAAAGTAACTATTCCTCTTTTCTTGTTCTGGGGAATATTATTGGATCAAGCAGTTTGCCTCTAAAGTTATAAGTTAATGCATAAATATTTTATATCAAATATTATCAGCACATTTATCTAGGGGACTATATCCCAAAATCTATTTTCTCTTTCAAGAGCCTTCATCAGAAAAACAATAAATTTTCCCCAGTTGTATATCATAATTTGTTTGGGATTTCTATTCACAATTATTTTGTAACTTAAATTTAATTTGTTCTCCCTAAAGTTTATGATTATTGTAGTCAAAGTGTCCTTTGGCATCCAAACCAATACCAAGCAAACTGTAATTTTCCTGAAGGAATTATATTTATCTTATTTGTATGCCAATCACTATCCTAATAGATTGCTGAATTGTTACTTTTTGATTGTTCTTACTTTATCTCATCCAACTTTGAACTGAAAGTACTAGTGCAGCATACCAATATATATATTTAATGGCACTCTTTTTGAAATCCCCCCCCCCTATTCCATATGCCTGATTGTTCCATATGTTACAGTTAGCTTAATCACAATGCTTGGGAATTTTGGAAATTGAATAAATATCAGATTTTAGGAAGGCTGCTCTACAGCCACTTCTATCTTTAGTCTCATTCAGCTAAATTAATTACCAATCGTTGTGAAAAGGGAACCTGATAGGGAACTGCTTCAGCACATACACAATAATGATTTTTATTTAAACTATTTCTAACACATGCAGGTTAAATCTTATGGGATGTAGGTAGTTGGATCAATATTTGGGAAAGCCCATAGATCCACTAAACAAAGAGGGACAGCCATATAGTTGTGATTTCAGGATATATTACATGAATCACTCGACACAGGTTTTTTTAGCTCTATTTCCCCTCTCTATGCACCAATCCCAGGCTACAGAGAAGATTTCATAGAAAACAGAATTTGTACAGTACTGGATATCAACAAACAATGTGAAAGGACTATTATCTTTTATTTTATCACTTTCACCTTCAGAATGGTGTGTATATGTGTCTTCATACAGAAATCTCTGTGACATTCCCTTGTTCCGGCCCTGATAGCTCAACTCGGGAACCAGGTAACATGGGAAATCAGGGCCCTGGTCTCAGGCTGCTGCTGAGGCTGCTGCTGAGGTTTCCTGCTGAGGCTTGATTTTCGGAAGCTACTCCCCCACCGCAGGGAGGTGGAGCCGATTAAATGGTTCCTCCCCAGGCACCTGATGGACCCATTGGGATTTCAGACAGAGCTTGGGGAGATACCTGACTCCCTTGCCCACAATTCAACTGCGTCCTTGGTCGCTGTCTGGAATACCGCAGCGACTAGGGCATTAGATCGGATTACACCTTTGCAACCTTTCCGCGGCAATCGATCCAGGAGGGTGCCTTGGTTTACCGAGGAACTCCGGGGGATGAAGCACCAAAAGAGACGCCTATAGCGATGCTGGAAGGCTAGTAACTCCAAATCTGACCGAACACTACTAAGAACCTTGATTAGGTCTTATCTAGTGGCGATACGGGCGGCAAAATGTGCGCATTTTTCCGCCCTCATTGCGTCCGCAGAATCTCGCCCAGCTGCCCTGTTCAGGATAACCCGCTCCCTCCTGAAAGGGAGGGATGCGAGTGAACCCTTACAGGGAAGAGCTGATGAATTTGTTCAGTTTCTGTCGGATAAAGTCACTCAGATTCAGACGGACCTGCACTCCACTTGGACAGTGCCAGCAGAGATGCGAGGGAGAGCCTTGATCAAACTTTGTGGGGTGAGTTCCAGCTTGCTACTCCTGAGGAAGTGGACAAGGCCATGGGAGCGATGAGTGCCACCACCTGTCTACTGGACCCTTGTCCCTCCTGGTTGATTTCGACCGGCAGAGAGGTGACATGAGGCTGGATCCAGAGGATTGTAAACACCTCGCTTCAGGAGGGGTCTTTCCCGCAACCTTTGAAGGAAGCAGTGGTGAGACCCCTCCTCAAGAAGCCTGCTCTGGATCCAGCTGTCCTTAAAAATTACCGTCCAGTCTCCAACTTCCCATTTTTAGGGAAGGTTGTTGAGAAGGTGGTGGCCACTCAACTCCAGCGGACCTTGGATGAAGTGGATTATCTAGATCCCTTTCAGTCTGGTTTCAGGCCTGGTTACTGCACCAAAACCGCTTGGGTCGCACTGACCGATGATCTCTGATGAGCCAGGGATAGAGGGCATTCCTCTATCCTGGTGCTTCTTGACCTCTCAGCGGCCTTCGATACCATCGACCATGGCATCCTTCTGCGGCGGCTAGAAGAGGTGGGAGTGGGAGGCACCGTTTTACCTCTCTGGCAGGTCGCAGTCGGTGTTGGTGAGAGGACAGAGGTCGACCCCTAGGCCCCTTGAATACGGGGTGCCACAGGCCTCGGTCCTGTCCCCCCTCCTATTTAACATCTACATGAAACCGCTGGGTGAGATCATTCGTAGGCACGGGATTAAATACCACCAATATGCGGACAATACCCAGCTGTATCTGTCTGCCCCATGCCAACTCAGTGAAGTGGTGGAAGTAATGTGCCAGTGCCTGGAAGCTGTCAGGGTCTGGATGGGAATGAACAAGCTTGCGCTCAACCCTGACAAGACTGAGTGGCTTTGGATACTGCCCCCCCAAAATAGTCCAGATATTCCACCTTTAAACCTGGGGGGTGAAATCTTACATCCCTCAGAGAGGGCCCGCAACTTGACTGTTCTCCTGGACCCACAGCTGACATCAGAACATCATTTGTCAGCTATGACCAGGGGAGCTTTTGCCCAGGTTCACCTGGTGCACCAGTTGCGGCCCTACCTGGACTGGGAGGCACTCCAAATGATCACTCATGCCCTCGTCACCTCAAGGCTCGACTACTGTAACACGCTCTACATGGGGCTGCCCCTGAAGAGTGTTCGGAGACTACAATTGGTCCAGAATGCAGCCGCGTGAGCAATACTGGGTGTACCTATGTACACCCATGTTACACCTATCCTCCGTGAGTTGCACTGGCTTCCTATCGGTCTCCGGACACACTTCAAGGTGCTGGTTATCACCTTTAAAGCCCTACATGGCCTAAGACCTGGATATCTCCGTGACCGCCTCCTGCAATATACCTCCCAGCGCCCAATAAGATCGCACAGGGCAGGCCTTCTCCGGGTACTGTCGGCTACGCAGTGCCGTCTGGCAGCTCGGGGGAGAGCCTTCTCTGTTGCTGCCCCGGCCCTCTGGAACGATCTACCCCCTGAGATCCGGACCCTCCCCACTCTCTTGGCCTTCTGTAAGTCTGTTAAGACCTGGCTGTTCCGGCAGGCCTGGGGCTGTTGATCTTGATTGAACTTCAGCCCCATTAAAACTGAGTGCATGTTGTGTTTTGTTCTTAAATTGTCCTGTCTTGTGTTTTTAAATCTTTTTCTAATATTTTTAAATTGCTTTTATGTAAGCCGCCCGGAGTCCTTCGGGATTGGACGGCATACAAATCTATTAAAATTGACAAAATTGAATTCACTATAAAATTTCAAAAAAATAATGTACTACAGTGTGTTTGTTGCATTGTGATAGTGTCTATCATATACATAGACACACTGCCATGTATATTACCATTTATATACAAGAGATACATGTGTGTGGGGAGGGAAGGTATTAGAAAGATAAAGACAGCAGTTGCAACAATTCAAAGACCCAACGCTTTGTAGATGTCCAGTGTCAGCAATAAAAAGAAGTAAGACTTTGGTCACACTGCACCATTGCCATCACTGCAGGAATACTGATAGATGCTGTTGAGTAGTATATTTGTATGTA
Organism: Thamnophis sirtalis; assembly: GCF_051295495.1. NCBI lineage: Eukaryota > Metazoa > Chordata > Lepidosauria > Squamata > Natricidae > Thamnophis > Thamnophis sirtalis. The sequence continues at coordinate 27,571,390 of NW_028261388.1, read as the reverse complement.
GTCACAATCAGAGTCAATTTGTTTAAAAGGAAAACAATGTGTCAAGACTGCTGGTGAAGAAAAGGAAGAATTGAAACTGATAATTTGAATGGCTGCCCTTTCAAAGAGGTAAACAAAATAAAAGAAAATTGGAGAAGAATGGGAAGAACACCTGTGTTTCCATAGGAAGGATAGTCATGCAATATGTTTTTATATACTCATGGCAACGGTGTGTGTGTGTGTTGTTGTTGTTTTTTAAATCCGATTCTCATTCAGTTGAAAGAAAAGAATGCTTTTAAAAATCCTTCCATTGGCAAGAGGATTTTGGTGAAATCTCATGTATCGATTTCATGATCTTCTTTGTACTTATCAATTATAAGAATGCCAGGGATGAATGCATGAGTGTCTCACTGTTCTCATCAATTCTCATCAGCATCCGTTCAATACCAAGGAAATACATGATGAGTAAGGCAGTGCAGTGGCTCAGCAGTTAAGATCCTGAATATGTCATCTGGAAAGTTGACAGCCCGAGTTTGAGACCCAAGCACAGTGTGATACGATGAGCTCCAGTTTCTCTCTCCGGCTCCTGCCAACTTAGCCTTTTGAAAGCTTGTAAATGTGAGTAGAAAAATAGGTACCATTTGAGTGGGAAAGGTTACTGCATTCCATATTTTCATGCTAGTCATGTGTTGATGGAAACATCTCTCAGACAATGCAGGCTTCCTCTGCTGAGAATTTGATGTCCCCTTGAGTCAGTCTTGACTGGACAGTGGAAACCTTTGAACCTTTTAACATGATCAGAGACATTTACTTACTGGACATTTTCAGATCAAAAAAGTATTTTTATTGTGATGGGAGTCATATAACATCGATATTACCATCTATTATCTAGAACAATAAAGAAAGCTGAAAAATACCAATCAGAGAAATTCATGTAAAATCCACTAATCTCCTGTGAATAAGTTTGAAAACCAAAAGCCTTTTGACAGAAAAAGAAAACTTCTTAGAATTTGCAAGACCACTTTGTCATGGCATTTTGTTATACCTGAAATTGGGATTTATAGGTACATAAAATTTCTCCTCTGTTCATGCTTATTTTTTCAGTCGGGGAGACCTTTAATCTTCTTTCTTTAAGAGCAATTATACTCAGTCTGTAAGAAAGATGAAAATGGAATTGAATAACCTTCCATTGGTGTTCTTTTGAAGACTTTATTAATTATTTATTCAATATTCCTTTAATGTTTTCCTTCTTATTCTTCTGTTCTTTCTGCTCTATGCCCTAGCCAAGGTACATTACCACATGTACTTGCAGATAAGCAAAGAATTTTAGATGACAAAATACCTTCTCCCCAAATAGGTTATGCTTATCCACAGTTAATTTGTGCATATTTACAGTAATATTTTAAAAGTATCCAAATATCCCATATATCTGTGATGGCGAACCTATGGCACATGTGTCGAAGGTGGCATACAGAGCCCTCTCTGCTGGCACATGCTCTGTTGCCCCAGGTCAGATCTCTGTAGTGTTAATTTTGTGATCTTCTGTTTCCCTGCAAATCACGAAACAGAAGCTCACGAAAAAAGATCTTACCTTTTGTGTGTTGAGATGAACTGCCTCCCACCAGCCAGCTGGTCTTTGGGTCTCTGCTGCACATGCATGCATATCCAGGCATGTGTGAGCATGTCTGTGCATGCACGCATGTACATGCATGCACATATTCATGCATGTGTGCACCAGGAGTGGGTTGCTGCTAGCATTACTGCCAGTTTGCAACCCACTTGCAGTGTGGGCACTATGCATGCCAGACATGTCCTGTGTGCACCAGATGTGCGCTGTACAGGGCAGATGTGCCCTGAGTGTGCCAGATGTGCACTGCACACATGTGCACTGTTTTATGTAAATTGTTCTGCATGCATGTGCAGAACAATTTACAGTGAACTGCGCATGTGCAGTCACTAAAATTCAAAATGGTGGTGCCCAAGCAACAGTGAGGGAACCGGTTCAAGGGCGTGTCAGGTCTGGGTTACCGCCAGTTCTGTGACCCAGGCCTGAATTCCACTACTGGTTCAGCCAAACAGGGCCAAACCAGCAGCAACCCACCTTGGTGCCCACACCTTTCATTTTAAGTATGCACCTTTAGTTTAAGCAATCAATTTGGGCACTCAGTGTCTACAAGCTTTGCCTTCGCTGCCATATATAATCATGGATAAACCCACCCATAGATAAGCTAATCTTTACCTTTTTTTAATCAAAATACCATGACAAACATACGTATCACCTTTAAATAAATCAATTGTGAAAATCAAAACATATAAAATGTTGAGAGTTGGTCTATCCATGGAGGCCACCATTTTCATGGTATCTTGGTTAAAAAAAATATCTGAGGATTGCTTAAGACGTTTATCTGCAGATGGGCCTATGCGTGCATAGTATAGACAGTAGTATTAGATTAAATGCAGAAAATGATAGCACAGGTTGCAGAAAGATCACGAGCATTTTCCATAGGGATGGGGACAGAAGACGTGATTAGCACTCTGAACAAAAATAAATAACCTGTTATTCAAACAAAATCTACGTGCTCTATCGAACAACCTATGCGGATATGCAGGTAGACCAGAGGTGGGTTTCTGCTGATTCACCCCATATCAAATGAACCAGTAGTGGTGCAGCGGAAGGCTCCACCCACCCACCCGGACGCTTCTGCGCATGCGCAGAAGCATCACATGAGCGCGCACACAAGCGAACCAGTAATAAAATAAATTGAAATCCACCACTGAGGCAAACCTCACTTAACTGCCCTATTTAGCAATGTTTGAAGTTATATTCACCCCATATCAAATGAACCAGTAGTGGTGGCAGCGGAAGGCTCCACCCACCCACCTGGACGCTTCTGCGCATGCGCAGAAGCATCACATGAGCGCGCACACAAGCGAACCAGTAATAAAATAAATTGAAATCCACCACTGAGGCAAACCTCACTTAACTGCCCTATTTAGCAATGTTTGAAGTTATATTCACCCCATATCAAATGAACCAGTAGTGGTGGCAGCGGAAGGCTCCACCCACCCACCCGGACGCTTCTGCGCATGCGCAGAAGCATCACATGAGCGCGCACACAAGCGAACCAGTAATAAAATAAATTGAAATCCACCACTGAGGCAAACCTCACTTAACTGCCCTATTTAGCAATGTTTGAAGTTATAACATTAAAAAAGTAACTTTACAACTAGTCCTCACACTTAGATTTGTCACAGCATTCCCACAGTCACATGATCAAGACTTTGCAATTGGCATTTATGTTTGTTGTAGCATTCCATGATATGATCACTAATTGTACACTCCACAACTAGCTTCTGACAAGCAGAATCAATGAAGAAGCCAGCATTAAAATTGCAAGTTGCTGTCACATAATGTCTCATTTAACGTCTGCAGCAGAAGTAAGCTTGTAAGCCTTTTGTGGTCGCATCATGTCTCACTTAATGACCACATTGCTTAGTGACAGTTTTTGGACCCATTTGTGATAATTTAGAAAGGAGTACTATAATTAACAATGATGCATTGTGTTTAAGCTGGTGGAGAAAGAAGGTGGGATATAATGTATGCTGGTATGTATCTCTTTCTGTGTGCAAAATCTAGTAACTGGGGAAAGATTTTGGATGCTGTAAATATTTAGCCAATGGTATGTCAAACAGAAGATTATGATTTATTCCCGTTTGTCTCAGAGAACAAGCCTTTTTATTTCACTGAAATGTATATTCCAGTCAACTGTTAAAAAAAGCTTCTTAATAACAAAAGCAATCGATCTAAGACTAATTTTATAGCAAAATAATCCCCCTACATGCAAACACATTTCCTGGATATCTTCAATGTGAAACCGAATTCATTGACAAAAAAGCACATTCCAGCTTCAGGATTTCATCCATGACTTCATCCATTTCATCCATCCTTACCATAAGTTCATACCAACTTAATCCTTAAAATGGGTATAGGCAAGATTTTTTCAGCTTTGTTTTTATTTTTCCAAATCTGTACTAGGTTCCCCCCCCAAAAAAAAGAGGGAGGGGGAATTCATTCATCTAAGGCATAAGACTTTGATTTTTAAGAGCTTTGTGTTGTAAGTCTCATGCATTCAACCATATTGGCAGCATTGGATTAAGAATTCCTCATTATTTAAATGAACTTTTCAGTTCTTTCTTTAAAAAATCTGTCCTGTATAAAATGTCATCATTAGGATACAGAATTTATGTACAATTTCAAAAAAAAATAGTGAAAGAAATAAAGCAAAGTGGACAGAAGCTAAGGGATTATATTATGATCTGAAACATCTGGGCATTCACACTTCCCAACTCCTTTTACAATTCTTAAAAGGAAAAACTTTCACTAAAGATGAAGTCTTCTACAGAGAGAAAAAATGCAGATTTACTTAATATTCCTAAAGAATAAAATAATCAATAATCACATTCTTCTGGATCATATAATGCATTTTAGTGAATTAAAAATCCAATGAAAAATTGCACATCAAAAGGTTTATATTTAGAAAAAAATTACATTGATAAAACTGAAATCTGTTAAATTGTATTATGGTTTGTCAACCAGATATACACTGAATATGTCATTATAAGATGGCAGTCTACTATTTTGTGTAGTTTTTTTAAACCTGAGATTGACAATTTACTATTTACTTAAATATAATTTTTGCGTCGTAAGAATTCATATTACTTTGCTATGAAATATATGCCACTAATCGTATGAAAATAATTGCAACTTTAAAATGTCAAAGAATTATTCACAAAAGGTAGATTCAAGCAGTGTGTTAAAATAGCACATTAGAAATGATGAGCTCTCAAATGAGAGTGACACATTTGCAGTCTGCAAACTGTGGTGTATCATTACATTTAATGAAATTTTAGCAGGTTTCTTACTGGTTTCAAACATTTGTCAGAGAAAATGTTTAGAAATGTTGAGAATTGATGAATTCAGAAGAAAAATCTCTTAGCAATAACAAAAAATCACATTTTGGTCTTATTCAAGAAATAAATAAGTACAACCATAGATTATATTCATACCAATGTAATTGCTGAGTTTTCGTTACTTACTATAATTAATTATAGGGACGCAGTGGCTCACTGGCTAAGACACTAAGCTTGTCAATCAGAAAGGTCAGCAGTTAGGTGGTTCGAATTCCTAGCATCACATAACAGAGTGAGCTCCCGTTATTTGTCCCAGCTTCTGCCAACCTAGTAGTTCGAAAGCATGTAAAAAGGCAAGTAGAAAAAATAGGGACCATCTTTGGTGGGAAAGTAACAGTGTCCCATGCACCTTTGGCATTTAGTCATGCCATCCACATGACCATGTTGACGTCTTCAGACAGCACTAGCTCTTTGGCTTTGCAATGGAGTTGAGCACTGCCCCCTAGAGTTGGGAATGACTAGCACATATATATGAAGGGAACCTTTACCTATAATTAATTGGGACATTTTAATAGAGAACAATAGCAATAGCACGTAGACTTATATACCCCTTCATAGTGCTTTACAGCACACACTAAGTGGTTTGCAGAGTCAACATATTTCCCTGAACAATCTGGGTTCTCATTTTACTAACCTTGGGAGGATGAAATGCTGAGTCAACCTTGAGCAAGTCAGCATCAAACCCCTGGCAGTGGGCAGAGTCAGCCTGAAATATTGCATTCTAACCACTGTGTCACCATAGCCCTTAACATGTGTTCTTCCACTAAGCTATACTACCTTCCCCAAATTCAATCCTAGATACTTGGCTTTCATCAGATTATATGCCAATATTAGCTGAAGAAGTAAGATAGCAAGATGCAGGAAAGGCATGAGAAGAACTCAGAAGTTGCTGAAGGAGTTGCCTTCATGATTCAGAAAATGATTTTTATATGCTGGGTTTTAATTGTAAACAATCTACAGACATTCAGGAATTGAGGCATATTAAATAAATAAATCCTAATACAGGTGGTCATTGACTTACAACTATTCATTTAGTGACCATTTGAAGTTACAACAGCACTGAAAAAAGTGACTTATGACCATTTTTGCACACCACTGCAGCATACCCATGGTCACCTGCCCAAAATCCAAATGCTTGGCAATTGACTCATATTTATGACAGTTGCAGTTTGCAACTTTCTGACAAACAATGGGAACCAGATCTAATCAACAATCATATTACTATCTTAACAACTGCAGACGTTCACTTAACAACTGTGGCTAGAAACAGGTTGTATTCAGCCAGTTTGGACCAGTTCAGGTGAACCGGTAGCGGAGATCATCCACCCCAGCGCTAAGCCATCCTATTTAGCCATGTTTTTAAACCATGTGCATGTGCAGAAGGCACCCACACAAGCAAAGCTCATGCATGGAAGGCCAGGCACATGTGCAGAAGGCACACATATGTGAAGTAAGCATGCACATGCAGGGCAAACTGGTGGTAAAAATAAGTGAAGCCCACCGCTGGATAGAAAGGTCATAAGATGGGACAAAACCCACTTAACAACTGCCTTGCTTAGCACAATTTTGTGCTTCAGTACAGGTCAAGGACTATATATATATAGGAAGAGCTACCATTTTGGAATGCTTGCTGCTCGGCCTTTCTGATGAAGCAGCACTTCCTACTAAGTTACTCTTTGTTGGCACACTTCAATTAAAAAGTTAAGGCAAAGATGAAAGCTGAAGTTATACATCTGAACAGTGCCAGCTCAATGATATACGGCTTCCGCTGCTGATGAGAAGGAGGGGGTAGCATTGGCCTACTTTACCTTTGGAATCCTAAGCAGCGTGTACTCAATCTTTGCCTAAAACTAGCCTTTATTCAAAGAACTATGAAGAAGCAAGTTGGTTAATTGTTTTAATTTACCAAGAATAAAAAAAAAGTACTTTTGTGTAGTCGTGGTTGCTTTATATATGGCTTAAATTTTTGATTTACAATATGTATTTGAAGAGCAAATCCAATTAATTTTACTTCCTTTCCTATTCTTTCTGTGTCCTCCTCTTCTCGGGGAGAATCAAATGTGATCAAATTCTTAATCAAGCTGACCTCATTTCCACTTTGAAAGTAGTATGTCGATCATAAAACTGCTATCCTTCCGATTCTGCATTTGTTCAAATGTGTTATGTTGTAGGTTTCAGAAATTCATCAAGCAACGGTGTCCAAAATGCCTGTCTGCCTTACGCAGAGTTTATTTAGTTTTTATACAGTTTTTACAAGCAAAGCACAGAAAGCAACAGAACTGTTTTTGGTTTACTCCCTCCTTTTTCCCTTGTGAATCCAGAAGGCTATCCCAGCCAAGGTTGAATCTCACATAATTCCCTGAAACGGCCTGTCTCTGCTCGGTGAGATCATGGGCTAAAAGATAACCGGCTACTTGAGATCATGGCTGTAATGTACATGTCTGTAGGTAACCTTTCCTCTTTTTCACATCTGGTTCTGCTAATTAGGTGAGCTTGTAGGTATCCGAGATAACCAGCTACTGAGATCATGGTAGCTTCCTACACATGTCTTTATGTAACCTTACCTATATTCCTTCATTATGTGGTTTTCAGTTTAAAAAAATCAGCAGTTGAAACTACAATTTGTGTTCTGCAGCCTGGTACCTTTTATAAGGTATTTAATGACCTTCCTTATAACTCTTTACCTGGTAAAACACCCAGGAAATTCTTTTAAGGATTTAGTTATTATCCAATTGTTATGATTCAGTATCCTTGCATATAGCTAAATTTTATTATATAGTCTATAAAATAAGGCAGACATTGATTATCCACTAACGAACCCATCACTAAGTGTGATATTTAACATTTTATTTCTACTTTCTTTGTTTTAATGTGTCTTTGTTTATAATTATGGTCAGTGATAGTAATAAAAAATATAATTAAAATTTAGCATACAAAAATATCTCTGTTCATTAAAATAATTATGCGGACATGGAAAAACTCAATACCTAAATAAAAAGGAAAATACAAAATTTTCTTTCAGACTAAAACACAATTCATAAATACAAAGTACGAAACTAAGAATGAATTGTACCTAGCTCATTTATACATAGAAATGTTAAATTATCCACCTTTAATTGAGTGTATGAATATTGCTTAATTGAAAAAAATAACAGTGTACATAATAGAACATACACATTTATACAACAACAAAAAACATTTAAGTTTGGAGGTTTTTTTTTTAATTGTTCCTATCCCCCCCCCTTCTTCTTTTGAGGTAATTTCTTTTATTTCACATACAGGAAAGGAAAAGAAGTAGAGAGAAGAAATGGAAGAGGGGACAATTACAACTGTCAGTCTTTGAAAGAGCAAGATGGCAGGGATTCTAAGAATGGCACTTCATTGTTACCCAAAATAGATAGGATAGGATAGGACAGGTCAGGACAGGATAGGAGATAGGGGGTAGGGGGCAGGAGGTGGTAGGTAGCGGGTAGCGGGTAGCGGGTAGGGGTAGTGGGTAGTGGGTAGGAGTAGGGTAGAATAGAGTAGTGTAGAGTAGAATAGAATAGAATAGAATTATTTAGAATAGAATGGTATCATAAGATATAGCACTTAATAATAGTCATAGGGTACAAATAAGCAATCAGGAAACAATCAATATCAATATAAATTGTAAGGATACAAGCAACAAAGTTATATTCCTGCAGTCATAAGTGGGAAGAGTTGGGTGATAGGAACTATGAGAAGACTAATAGTAATGCAGACTTAGTAAATAGTTTGACAGTAGTGAGGAATGTTAACAGGAATTAAAATCCTGCTCCTTCTAAATGACAACATAGTCAAGCAGTACTATAATGAGACTTTCTTGTGTTTTTTTTTTAATTTTTCCAGGACTGAACAACTATTTTTTTTTCTCAAGGCCAGGGCTAAATTCCTTTATCATAATTTCAAAGATGGATTCATAATGCAGTTTTACTGTTGCTTTGTTCACCTTCCCAGCCTGGTCTGGGATTTCCTGATAGTCTCTATCCAAACACTAACCAGACTATGCTTAGCTTTTCAAGATTAGCCACTCAGACAACTTAAATTACTTTTAAGAGAATTTCAAGATATTATTTCTCAGTAGAAGTCAAATGGAAAAATAGATGAGCAAAATTGTGAAAATGATTTGTTTGAGCAGGAATGTACATCTTATGATTTTTTTAAAGTCAGTGTTTTATTTTGTTTTTGAATATAAACTTTTTGGGATCAAGGTTAATAAAAGGAAATAGTCTAAACTTTCCCTAATCTGTTTTTGATACAGATTTTTTTGTCCATAAAGACAGATAAAATAGAAAGTACCATCACTAATTGCAGAAAAATGCATTATTTGTTTAACAATGGATAGAAAAGCAGGTTTCTTCTTCTTTTCGTCATTCAACATTTGTTAAGGGGCAGAAATGGTTTGGTGCAGCTAGGGCCACCACACATGGACTACAAAAATGTGGATGACCACTAGATATTTTCACAGCAATCTAACAATTATCTAGACTTTTGCAGTTTAGATCTGATAGTCCTAGCATAGTGCAGCAATTATTTCACTAACAGCAATTTCAATGTTAATTAAGTAGGGCAGGGGTGTCAAACTGGTGGCCCGTGGGCTGGATGCATCACGCGCAAGCCACAAGCAACCTGGCACCACAAAGACAAAAAAATGTCATTATACATCGCAATACATCACATGACGTGATCAATTTGACACCCATAGTCTAGGAACTTGGTTGGGAGGAAGTTGTAATTGGTCAGAAGAAATTAAGATCAAAAAATCCATACCTAGAGAGATGAGAGGCTAGAAAGGAGAAGAGTTGGTAGTACTGGGAAAAGAAAGAAAGGAACCAAGTTACTTTGACAAGGCCCATAGTTTATAGACAATATCCAAGAAACCAGGTAGATAGAAACCAGCTTTAATGTCTGATCTCTTATACTTGCATTCAAACTCATTTGCAGGATGACAACCCTTGCAGAGTCCATATTTATACATTGAAGAAACATATTCACAATTAGATTGCTTTTCAATTGACTCTTTAAACCCACATTAGTGTGCCAAATCTCTGCTTGGTATCATCTGTTCAACATTCTCCTCTTTTCCAAAATACAAAATAGCCTTTAGGCAAATTTACTAAACAGGTAATTCTAAACGAAACCTTGTTGTTGACTTACAATTGCCTAGCAACAAAAAGGAGAATTTCTTATATCAGGAAGTTCTCATAATAAAGTCTTCCTTGGGATCTTTTATAAAGTGTCAGGAGCTGTTTTAAAATTGCTTATTTTCAAACAAAGTACATTTTAAGTGTTTTGAGTATACATGAATGTTTCTCAAATTTGTGAACTCCTCCTTCTCCTTCACACTTCTTTCCCATAACAAATAAACAAAGCAGTTGTTTGGAGAGAGAGAGAAAATTCTGAAAATCTGTTGCTATATAAGAATGCCACTCTCAACAGGGGCGTGAAATTCAGATCCCTTTCTCTCTCTCTCTCTCTTTCACACACATGCACACAAGTTGTATTAAGACAACAAATAAACAGTAAATTGAAATACAGACATATCATTAAACAGCAAGGTGGGACAACTTTTTCAGGAAGAGTTTGATGGATGCCAAAGAATAACAATGAACTTCTGCTGAGTCTAACATGACATCCTTAAGTACTTTGGAACACCCTACCGTATTTTTCAGAGTATAAGACACACCTTTTTCCATCAAAAAAGAGGCTGAAAATCTGGGTGCATCTTATACACTGAATACAGCATTTTTTGCCTCCTGAAACCCTACCCTATTCACCAAAATGGCTATGCATAGCCTTTAGAAGGCTTTCAGAGTGCTCCTGGGGGCTGGGGAGGGCAGAAATGAGTGAAAAACGGGGTGGTTTTTGCTCAATTTTACCCCCCATCTCCCAGGAGCACCTCCTATTCATGCCCCTTTTTTTTGAAAAAAAGGGCCCATTTTCACAAAAAATTGGCCATTTTTGGGAGGTCTGCAGAGTGCAAAAACTTTTTTTTAAAAAATTTGCCTCTTCAAAATCTTGGTGCGTCTTATACTCCGGTGTGTCTTATACTCCGAAAAATATGGTAACCAATTTCTGTATCAGAAAGAATAGGCAGTCACAACTTCAGACTGTTTTTGCATATCTGGCTGGAGATATTTCATATTTGCCTCAAGGGCAAAGTAATCAGGCCAGAGGATGAAAGGGCTGACATATCTATTCACGATATTGTCTGCATATTCAAAATATTCATATGGGCAATAAATATGGTAATTTGATAACTTGTAAATCAGCTACCCCCTTGCCCATTTTATTAGCTCCAGTAGATGGTTCCACTATTTAATCTGACATCTTTATTTAGTAATTATGGTAAATTTGATGTGTCTGATGTATGGCACATGTTTTGCTGATTAAATTGCTAGTAAACTTTCTTTATGTGTTTCCTATTTGGAATATGAGTGTTGTCAAACTACCAAAATCAGTCTTTGACTCTAGCACAGTGGTTCTCAACCTGTGGGTCGGGACCTCTTTGGGGGTCAAACTATCCTTTCAAAGGAGTCGCCTAAGACCATCGGAAAACACATATTTTCGATGGTCTTAGGAACCCGGACACCACAACATGAAGAACTGCATTAAAGGGTTGCGGGATTGGAAAAGTTGAGAACCACTGCTCTAGCAGATGAAAGTAGTTTTTTTAAAAAAAATTGGGGTTGCTAAGCAAGATTTTAAGTAACAACTTTCCATTTAGAGCTACAGAGAAAAATGTGGAATCCTCTTTTGTCTTTATGGTAGGGGTGTCAAACTTACATTATCATGGTGTCATCATGTGACTATCATGACTTCCCCCCTTCGCTAATCATGACTTCCCCCCCTTTGCTAAACTGGGCATGGGCATGGCCAGCATGTGATGCATATAACCCATGGGATGCAAGTTTGACTGTCCTGCTCTATGGCATTTGAGTGATGGTATTTCTCTTGAAGTTAATTGTTGTTCAATAGGTACATGTAAATAAATCAAACTCAGTATTAAATGCAATTGTAATCGAAGGAAAAGTTACATATTTTTTACTATCAATCATATTACTGATTACAATTGCTGCCATGATTTTTAGGTCATACATTTCTGCATAGAAATATAATTCCCAAATTGTATACTTGATAGCAAATACATTACTTCTTTTGAATGTATTTAAGATAAACATTTTAAAGGAAGCAGTTTCCTGTTCATCCACACTTCCTTTCAAGAGAACTGGGGAACAATTTTGTTAGGCAGTTTACAATTCAAAGCATTTCAGCTTAAAAAACAAAGATTTACCTGACCATTCTAACATGTTAGAACTTGAAAAACCTCATTTTCAAACATTTTGTGCTTCCCTTCTTCCTAGCAGAAACACAAATTAATCCTTTGCCAACTGCAGTGTGATAAGCCTGCTTCTTGCTGAATCTGCATGCATCCATGTAGACACCCAGGTTTTCTGTGATAATTCTGTGCAAAGCCTTGCTGTACTAAGATATTAAGGAACTGGGAACAGAAAAAAACTAAGTTCCCATGAGACATTTTGCTGATAGAAAAAGGAGTAGAGTTGGCAAATGGAGATGCCTTAAAATATCAGAAAGATAGTTAGAAAGGTTAGAGATGACAGCAGGCAGCTTAAACAAATGACATTAAATCTAGTGACTGCTAAAGAGGGATTCTTGGTTTTAATTTAAAAAATGGCTAATGATCTTGAAATGAATCAGTTAGCATTGTATTGCTGAAAGCTAATTAGTCTAGTAGTGGTCACAACTCCAACTTACTTCAAAGTTGAGATCCAGGAGAAGATGCACCAAAGAAGAAAAGTACCTTGGGATAAATTAACCAACATAACCGATTAATCAATATAGACATATATTCCAGAAGTATTCCAGAAGCAGTGGTGGGTTCTGGATCCCATTGCAACCGGTACGGTGCAACGGGGCTGGGCGTCCACCACATGCACACGCACAGCACATGCACAGTGCGCACACGTGTACTTACCACCAATCATGTTCCACAACACTCCAGCTGCTCAGCAGAGCATTGCACAGGTGCCATATGCTCTGTACATGCGCGTAATCCCCATCTTACTGAGAGAGATGGGAAATTGCCATTGAGTTCTGCAAACCCTTTTTATAGCACCAAACATGGATAATTTTAGTTTATATTATAGCAAGATAGAAACATGCACATAGACTAAGGTTCATATCATAGTTTATGAAGATGCTTAAAATAGCTTTGAGGTTAAAAAAAGACTGTTTTATTTAACAAAGGCTGCTATATTGAGGAGGAGGGCTGTTAGTTGTGAAATGTAAAACAATTATGAGTTCCAAGTCGCTTTTTTCGTAATTGGAACCTGAAGCTGAAATTGTTTCCCACTGGCTTTTAAAGAAGAAAAGATAAGACAGAAACTAGAATAGTATGTTGCACTGCCTCTTTCAATTAAATTCCTCTCAAACTGTGTGCATATCCCATGACATCGAGGTAAGTAGCCTCTTTCACTCACTCCTGTCCCAGCCAGACTCTGAAATCACTTTCACAAGTACATTTACAGCTTGACAGATTTGTCATCAAAGCAGTCAGAGAAAAGTGGATGTTTGAGGTAAAATAGAGTCAGAAGGCCCAGGTGGAGCATATACCATGCATTTCCTAAGTGTTACACTCATTAGTTTCTAGGCTATAACTTTCCCTATAATTCTGTGCCAGGTTTCTAATTAAGTGAATAAAGAAACTGGTTTATTGACTGCTAATAACTCAGAAAAACAACTAACTAAATAAAAGGTAGTTAATCCTTAGGTACTGTAGCTATAGGAGAAAAAGGGGACCTGAAGAAATTTTCTTTATAGCTAAAATAAATCCAAGTTCCTAAAACATAATTTCCAATAGAGTCTACACACTATGCTTTAATGCAGCTTAGGATAGTAGGCTATTCCCTAATCATTTTATGACTATAAAGCTGGTTTATTTCTTCCATTTAGTTTGAATAAAATCATGCAGATCAAAGCAGGGATTATTTTTCACTTAATTATGTGCATTCAGTATTTATAACTATTGAATATCTAAAAAGGACTATGATGTTAGGGTTATCCAAATATGGATTTTAAAATGGAACTGTAGGGAGTAATCATTGAACATGGTGATTCTCTGTGTCTCACTTTTTCTTGCAACTACTTATGAAGAAGTTTAACTTCTGACCTCTCTCTCCCTCCCTCTCTCTCTCTCTCTCTCCCTCCCTCCCTCCCTCTCTCTCCACAGACATATACCTGAACAGAGATAGTTCTTAGTAGACCGTTAATGCATACATCAGCATAAAACAAAGACACAACAAACACATGAAACCTCAATCACTATCACCCATTAGGCTACATTAGAGATATGGTACTGATGGTATTAAAATGCAGGGGCATCTGTCAGAGGCATCAAAATTTGCAAGATGTACTTGACATAACAGTCCAAACTCCATCTCTTTTGTATGATTGTGTGGCACTGAGGTATAAGACTTGGACAGTGGTGCTTCTGCCACTCTGCAGAATATTTGTTTTATGATTTTAAACTGCGTAGGATTCAGACAGTAAGCAATATATAAATATTTGTAAATGAACCAATATGCCAGATTAAATTTAAGAATGTTTATTTATTCCTTCTCCCTTCCTTCCTTCCTTCCTTCCTTCCTTCCTTCCTTCCTTCCTTCCTTCCTTCCTTCCTTCCTTCCTTTTTCCCTCCCAAGAAAGGAAGCACATATTGTGAAAGGTTAGGGAGTTTAAACTCTTTTCTCTCTTCTGTAATACTGTACTCTCTTCCATACTAGAATGGAAATGTAATGATTTAGTCACTTGATAATACCATATATATATAAAACTAATACAAATATACAAATAGATACAAAGAAAGCAAGAGGACATGTTCATAGTAAGTTGTCACCACAACAGTTAACACCAGTCTGATTTAAATATTCCGTTCTCTTCAAAATGATCTTTGGTATAAACAGTGCTTTCTTACTAGTGATATGCAGGTTCTTTCTCTGAAAAAGTAAGACAATTTTTCCTGGGTGCTCCAGTATTTTCCACTTTTTAAATAAGGATCTAAATAAGCATTCCTTTCTACAGAGTGCAGTTTTCAGTCAAAAAGGATATATCCAATATCTTTAAAGATTGGCCCTCCACAAATATACAGTCTTTCTTCAGATGGAAACCTCCCATAGTCTTCCACGGAGTCTAGCTTTTTTTAAAGGAGCTCTAGAAAAAGCTCTTCTGAGATATTGAGACATATATAACTGGGGGGAGGAGGTGATTTGTGTTGAGACAGCCTCTTCAAAGACATTTAAGTGCTGCAATATCCTCTGAACAGCTACATTAATAACTCTTTGAAATTTTTCTTACATTTGATTGGACTAGGAATTGGACGGAGAATATTGTGAGATGACATTTGAACATCCATTTCCAAAGTAATAAATGTAAGGCCCTAAATGACAAAATAATGTATTGACCATTTTTGTGCATATTTCCAGTCATCATGAACAATAATGGCAGCTTGGGAGTAGTAGCCAGAAATATCTGAAAGACCTTATGCCTTATGTGTAATATCTTACTTTCCCTAAATATTCTGAAATCTACATAATATATTATTGCAAGTATGGAAATCCGTTCATCTTTCCTTTTTTTTTAAAAAAAAAAAAAGCATGGTGTCTGACTTCTCTAAATGTTCAGTCAGGAAGTTGACAAAAAGATTAATTTATGTTGAAAACTTGGTTTGAAATCCTTTCAGTGATTTGAGCTCCATGAAGGACAGATGAACTGTGAGAGCTGTCAAGAAATGAAAATGTACTGAGTAGAACATTCAAAACTAAAGTTGGAAGTTTGGAGTATATTAATAAAGAGTTACCTGATTGAAGGGCAACTTCTTTCAATGCATAATAGCATATTTCATTAAAGCTGCACAGGTCTATTTAAATGCACTGAGCATTTCTTTGTAAGACAGCCCTGCTGTGTATATGTTTACCTTCAAAACCTATCCCATTATCAACAGCAAATGCAATTAACTTTTTCCACAACTTTTAAAAATCAAGAAGAGAAGTTTAAGAATAATTTTATTGTCACTTGAAATGTACACTAATCAGCATTCATTAAAATGAGATTTTAACTCATTTTCATATTTCAATTTTAATTTATATCTATTATTAACATAAATATAAAGCCATAGTATTAATGTAGTAATTAATGCTGCTACTTACAATATTTTATCAATCTGCTTATTTAAATTATCTTTCTAAAACATTAGAAACAACATTTGGTAATGGCACTATTGTTCTACTAGCCTTGATTGAGGTATTGTTTCTTCCATTATGAATTATTTGACATTTTTAGTCCACCATTATGAGATACTTTTAGATAAGCTCCATTTAAAAACCATTCAAAATAGAAAACAAACAAAAGTCCAGAAAGGGAAAAAGACTCATCCTATATCCATTTACAACTATCCAGACCAGCAGAAATCAGTGCCACATAAGCAGGTAGGAAAGGAACTTGGACTATCAATGTTTATCAGGTTTGATAATACTATTGCTATTACAAATGCTATTGTTATTATTATACTATTATGGTTAAAATTGTTGTTTTTGCTACAAAACTGTTTAGTAAGAAAGTTGCTTCCAGTATTGGAATCTTGCCTCTAATTTAAGATGGAGAATAACAAATTTATTACATCCTATATACAAATAAAACAAACAAAGAAGTCCATAACTGAAAATAAATAGGGGAAATTCAACTATAATGTGGCATTTCTGCCATGTTTATTTTTCTTATTATTTTATATGATAGCATGAATTTGTAAAGCCCATCTCTAGTTGGCATACAGATGAAAAGCAAAACCCAAAACATTACATCATTTTATTTTAAAAAGGCCATTGCTAGAAGGAATAGATACACACACGCGCGCGCACACACACACCAAGTATAATCCAATTCAGACAGACACACACCACAACCTAACCCAGAACTTTGGAGAAAATCCAGGTCTTCAAAGCCTACTTAAGGGATTTTCGAAACTCTGTGGATGAAGCAGTGTGAATGGCAAATATAAGGCAATTTTTCTTGTATGAATGATTTACAAATGTGTCATGGTCATGTGATATTCAGGAAGTGTTTAGTTGTGATAGGAAGAGAGTGAGAGCTGACACACACTTTTGCAGGAATGGTCATTTATCATGGAGCTGTATGAAGCATAATGCTGTTCAAGGTCAAGCACTATTGAATCACCAGAAACTAGAATCCAAATGGATGCAATACAGAAATGCTTGATAAACAGTTTAATTCCAGGTCAGACTGGGTTATGTTGATTAAAGAAGTAGCCTTTAATTGAATCTGAATCAAACTCACATATTGCTATATTATCCACACTTTCCCCCTTTTTCTGTACTCACTTCTTCTTCTTTTCATTTCTCTTTCTTAACGTTTGGTGTATTTCAGGTGTTGTGATTTTATTTTGTTCTGCTCCCTTATTGCCTTTTCTCCTATAATCCCCAACACCTCCATTCCTTGGGCTAAGGTACTTATTGTGTTTACCACCCAGAGTCTATCAAATAAAGTTATTGGCAGAAAATAAATGTTTTACTTGAACTTTTGGAATACTTATAGCAATGATTTTAACTGGATGTACAAATGTTTTGCCACAGTCATATGTAGAATAACCTACAATTTTCAGAAATGATGTATCAGTCCAAGTCTATTTATTTATTTATTTATTTTTGGCTTTCATTTGAAAACCTGGGTAAGTTTTCTTGTACTTTTACATACACGCAAATACATAACATAAACACAGCTTTCAAAACCAGGCATTAAGAAAAGAATTCTGTTTCAAAGAGTAGAACCTATTTTGTATAGCTCTGTTACTGTCACTGAAAATATTAATAATAAAATGAAGAATAATAAGAACTTTTTTTAGCTGTCATAAAAGAGTAACACTTATTTATAATTTCTGATCGGGTCATTCATTCTTTCATTCATTGATTCATATTTCCTATATCTAACTCATCCCCATCCCTCAAAGAGGAGTTTTTCATGATCACCAAACTATTTTTGGTCTTTTATTAAATGTCAGAAAAATCCGAATAGGACTAAATTTAGCAGAAATGTATTTTTCTCCTGGTCATATAAGATTATACCAATAGCCATATAACTGTCTGAAAGTCATCACTGCACATAATGTTGAAGTTCAAAAACCAACTTTGGATCCAAGAATGTTCTTTGACGAAAGCTTTGTTAAACATAGCAGAGAGTTAATCTTTGCAAAAGATTCTATGTTTATTTTTTTTAAGTAGAAGATAAGGAAAAAAAATATTATGCACTGAAGCTTGGGAATCTATTTATTAGCTCATTCAAAGCAACACTGAATTAATAAATGCCAACCACAAAATACAGTTTCTATATGTAAAAATATATACAGAAATGGGCTACATATCAGTAGTTCTTTTGGATGGAAATTGGGCGGGGGAGGGGAAGGTATCCACCGATTATATAAAAAATCAGCCAAAGTTCAACATGGGATTCTTGACAATCATTAAGATGCAGGAGTGTGGTTTGTGAGATCCAGATTCAAATTGTAAACTCAATTACAATATGTGTTTGTGATTCTAAATTGGTCACATTCCTAATCTATTTTACAAGATTTTATGTGGAATAAAATAAGAGCCATCGCATAAACGTCACCTTGAGCTCCTACATAAAAGATGGAATAAAAATGCAATCAATTGTATTTCAGAAAGATAATGATGATATCATACCACTTTCATTCACCAGTCTTACGATGTGTGGGAGTCTTTCTTAATTTCCAGGAGGAACGACTAGTTTCTTGCATGCTGTTTGTTTTAATTTGCATGTATATATCCACATGGAGGGATGCAGTGGCTCAGTGGCTAAAATGCTGAGATTGTCAATCAGAGGGTTGGCAGTTCAGTGCTTTGAATCCCTAGCACCGCATAATAGAGTGAGCTCCCATTACTTGTCCCAGCTTCTGCCAACCTAGCAGTTCAAAAGCACGTAAAAAAGCAAGTAGAAAAATAGGGACCACCTATTTGGTGGGAAGGTAACAGCACTCTGTGCACCTTTGGCATTTAGTCATGCTGGCCATATGACCATGGAGACGTCTTCAGACAGCTCTGGCTCTTCAGCTTTGAAACAGAGATGAGCACCATCCCCTAGAGTTGGGAACGACTAGCACATATCTGCAAGGGGAACCTTTACCGTTTTATCTACACATAAGAGTTCCCATAAGGCATACAATTAGACATTAAGAATGGGAAGTAAGGTTCAAAGGGGAAATATGATTTCCGGTGTTCATAAACATGTGCCCCTTTAATCAAAGGCATTTTCCTATAGGATCATTCTGAATCATCCATATTTCCCCCTTCAAATATAGATTAATGCATAACCCTATTCGACATATTTATAAGAAGAAAAGAATTTAATCATGATCATTCCATAAGTGGGAAAAAACCAGGACCCACAGCCATCTGGCTACCCTCCCTTGCCACCCACACATAGAAACATAATCAGATGCCCAGCAAGAAACAAATTTAAAACACACAGAGGAGCCTCACCCCATGTTGAGGCAGCAACAGATCCAACAATATCTATCTGCATGGAATCTTTAAGAATTTTTTTCCTGCTTCAGTCAAAACAATTTGTGCAGAAACTTAAAATGTTTTCTTTAATGTTAGCCCGACTTACTTGCAGATGGAAATGGAGGTGTGGGCTGTCACAGATCATCCACAATGTAAAAATTATTGATTATTACTTATTCAGTCTTTATTATAAATGCAACTTATCTTAATAGGTAGAGTTATCTCTCTTATTTCATGCTTTCCTCTACTCTTCTATTATAGACCCATTTCTATTGGCTGTTTTGACTAAAATAAATGTCTATAGAAATGCCAGCAGTTCCAGCACTGTCAGCATTGTAATTACATAATATATTGATATTGGCTCTTTATATTATTTTGATTTAAGTTCCTAGTTCGCTCAGCATGACACTGTTGCATATCAAACCTCTTCTTTTTCCATAGTAGGTCACTCAGCAACTTGGATATACAGAGATCGTATTTCACCCATTGCCATAGCATTCAATCTATGAATCTAGAATTAGCAATATTGGTGCCTGTTATAAATTGTTTTACCTTTTTATTCTGAAACCTTGCAGATTTTTTATTAGAGAACACTATTAAGATATTTTCATAAAGTATTCCACAAATTAACAAGGGAAAAGCAGCTACTTTTAAAATTACCCTTTTTTTGCTTCACAGAATCTTGTTCAAAGCCTTTGTACATCATGTATACAACATGAATAATATAAAAAATAATACAAGTAGTTAGGGGGGGGGAACAAGTCATACATTTCCATATATGTGTCATATTCTGTGCAATGTGTATATTACTCTGCTGCAGAGATTGGATTGAAAGATTTTAGCAACTGGTTCTCTGCCCAATTGCTGGGTGGGCATGGCCATGGTGGCTATGGCCTACTCAACCTCCTGCACCATGGCAGGGGTGGAAACCTTTGCCCTCCCCAGGCTCCAGAGACTTTCCTGGAACCTCCAGGATGGCGTAAACGGCCTCCAGGATGGTGAAAATGGCCTCCCTTGGTCTCCAGAGGCCCTTAGGAGTCCAGATATGAGCCTGTTTAGAGACTTCTATAACTTCCAGGAGGCCCATTTTTTGCCTTCCCAGAGCCTTTGTGTGGGCCTGCACAGGGGCAGAGCAGGGTGGACTGGGCCATCCAGTTCTTGCAACTACCAGTTCGCCAAACCAGATGCAAAATTAGCATCCAGTCTGTCCAAACTGGTCCGAACCGGCTGAATCCCGCCCCTGCTCTGATGTATGATCTTATATCATGGTATATACATATTACACACTACACTGACTACACTACACTTTTGATCACTTTTATTTTATCATAGAATAAAATAGTAAATAATTTGGATTTCCTTTTTTTAAAAAAAAATCTGAAATTCTTTCTTGTTTAAATGTAACTTTAAAAACTACAGTCCTTCATAATAGAAAGAAAAAAGAGCAAGCTTCATTGTCTTGGTTCACATCAAGTACGGTACCTAACATATTTTGAACCTCACTGTTGCCTCCTGAAAAACAGCACCCTAAAGGCAGCCAGTACTTATTTGTGTTGATAACTTATAAAGTAATGCAACTAGTATGTTGTGGTGGCGAGGAGCTTATCTTTCATTATCTTTTACTTCTCAGTAAATAGCTTTAATTGCTGAAGAATAGGATACACACAAAAAAAATTCTATGGTAGGATTCCAGAATTTTAGCCTGGTGCTAGAGATTTTCCTCAAATTCTGAAAACTATTAAACCAAGAGAAAAACAATAGAGATACTATTGTTGGCAGAGGGTGTAAAACAAGTGAAAATCTAATCCGGTGGACATTGTGATGCATTAATTTTTCTGCTTTGAACAATCCCAGGTTGACTTTGGAAAACAGATTGTACAGCTAATCTGAAGCTAGTAGCTGCTGTTTCAGATCAGCTACTTTATTCTAAGTGAACATTGCTGAAAACAGCTCTGTGGACAGCTCCCTCCTGGCTTTATGATCCAGAAAACCATCTGGATCCTGCCAGTTCAAGTCTGAGGTTTTAAAACTAGCTTGCATTTTTCATAAACATGGGAGTAATTGAGATTGTGGTTGACTTTGTACATAAGAATTTGAACCTTAGTTGATAGTCCAATGAAAAGGCTCCAGCATAATTAAGAAACTTTAGGACAAATATTTAACTAAGTAATTCTCTACTATACGTTTTCTTTGTGTTGTTACCAATATAAGGGAAAAGAGTTTGAACATTAGCTATGGATGAGTTAAGAGATCTTTGAAGAATAACTTACAATATTTTTTGGAGTATAAGATGGACTCCCCCCCACACACACACACAAAAAGAAGGGTAAAAATCTGGGTGCATCTTATACACTGAATACAGCATATTTGGCCTCCTGAAATCCTTCACAAAAATGGACATGCAGAGGGTTTGGGAGGCCTGCAAAGTGCTCTTGGGGGCTGGGGAGGGCAAAAATGAGTAAAAAATGGGCTGGTTTTGCTTATTTTTTCCCCGCAGCCCCCAGAAGCACTCTACAAGCCTCCCAAATCCTCTGCATGCCCTGTGTTTTGCAAAAAATGGGCCATCTTTTGCTCATTTCCCTCCCCCCCCGCAGCCCCCAGGAGCACTTTGCAGACTCTCAAACTCTCTGCATGCCCCATGTTTCACAAAAACAAGGTGTGCAGAGGATTTGGGATGCCTGCAGAGTGCAAAAACGTTTTTTAAAATTTACCTCTTCAAAATCTTGGTGCATCTTATACTCCGGTGCATCTTATAGTCCGAAAAATACAGTATATGTGCAAATAAAGGGTCTATGGGGTCAAAACATTTACAGTAATAAGGGTGCAATTCAGCCTTTATTACCGTATTATCCCTAGTGGGGAAAGCATATTTGCAGCTACATATCTAAATCCAGCTATATTTAAAAGCTTACAATATTTTAAAAGTGAGTGACACAATCCCTCCACTCCTGCAAGTAGGGAGCAGACTTCTTGCACCCCTTTTGCATCCACAGCCAACTGGACTGCATACATGTGTTGCAGGATCCTTAAACTATGGCACAAACAATCCATTTATAATGCAAGAAATATCCAATAAAGAATAAAATTCCCCTAGGGAAGGATTTCACTCAGAACAATTTTCAAATCATCTTTGGAGAGGCATCATAGACAGAACTTTAGGCAGAGTGCTGAGATAGCCTTCCTTCATATAATGTAGCGGCTGGGGGCAGTAGACAGACAGATGTCATTATTTAACGCCACATCTATAAGTAACTGAGGTGGGGGGGGGAGTAGACTCCCTTCAGTGCTCCCTTATGCTTTGCTGCTATTCCTGTAATGACAAAGCTACTGATGTTAAATATGGCATTTTTGTTCTATGCTGTAGTAGCCATTATGAGTTCTCTTCAATAAGAAGCTATAAACACACACACACACACACACACACACACACACACATTTTCTCATAGTTACTCTGCAATAGGCCATAGTGGTTCCATGGCAGATTTTCATTTTCCCTAATGACAGTTTTACATACATACATTGTTTACTTTTTAAAAGAAACTGGCAAGTTGTAGACTAGGCATGTAGCAGGGGTCGGTTGCCTCCAGCATTACTGCCAGTTTGGTGCATGCAAACATTTTTGTGAGGGTGCACTCACTTTGCCCATGCACATGCCAGACACGAGTGTGCACATTTGCACAAAAATAGGTCTGTGAATGTGCAAAATGCTAAACAATTAAATTTGTGCAATTACAATTGTTCTGCACATGCACAGAAATCAAGATGGCGCCCGTAGGAGAACTGGTTCAAGGACATGACAGGCCTAGGTCGCTGCCAGTTTCAGTGACCCAGGCCACCAAACCACTCCCAGTTTGGCTGAACCAGTCCGAACCGGTAGGAACCCACCTCTGTATATAGTCCAAGCAGTGTTTCATTGCTACCATAGATACATATAAAAATAAATTTTAAGAAAAGGGTCAGCATCCTAGTAGTTCTGTAGATTAACACTGATTGACATCATGCAACATGGAATCAACAACTGAATGGAAAATCTATTATCAGAATCTCTATATCCATTAATACAAGATCCTGGAGCATAAAAAAAGAATAACATTGATATGCATTCCTTTCTAGTTACTTTGTCAAAGATATATTAAACAGAAAATATTTTTGGCCCTGCAGAAAAACTGGGCTTTTGATCTGATCTATTGATGAAGAATTCCATGTGTGAGAAAATTCAAATCTCAATTCACTGATTATATGGCATCAAGTCGTTCTTGAATCTCAGCAAGCATATAGATAGATTTTCCCCATGATACTCTGTCATTAGAACCTTCTCCAGAGAGCTAGCTCTTACATCATGTACAATAACTTGAGCCTCCTCATTTGTGTGTTAAGTGAGAATTCTGGGTAGATTTGTTTGATGATCCATTTATTTATTTATTTGGTTGGTTGGTTGGTTGGTTGATTGGTTGGGAGTGCTTTCCAATATGAAACTTCAAAAGCATCAATGTTCTTCTTATCTTGTGTCTTGAAGGTCCAACTTTGACTTCCATGGAATGTCAAATTAGCAGCAAATCCTAATATGGTGCTAAACCAGTCCAAAAATTATTTAAAGACTATTTTTATGGCAGAGGCTTATGTAATATCTACTTCACTCTTAGGATATCTTAATATTCCTTCTCAATTGTCTTTGAATAGAATGCTTTATTTGGCCAAGGGTGGTTAGACATTTGTTTTATGAACTTGTTTTATGTACATAGTATGACTTCAAGTGACCAATAGTTCTACTATTAGATCTCTCCCTTCCCTCCTTTCCTAGCTTCCTCTGCAATAAATCCTATGAAACTCTATAACACCTATGGCTGTTCTTCCTTCCTATTCTAAATAAATGCTGAAAGATGAACTCATTCATAATATTTTCACTTAACATTTAACTGCAGCATAGAAAACTAAACTGTTGCAGAATGTTTGCACTAGTATGGTTGCATAGGAAAGTCAAGATACTCATTCTCATAGAATTGAAATCTATTTGTCTACCATAAAATGTATTTTCTTTGAAACACACAGCTCTGAGTTATATTTTTGTAATATATACATTTTGCGCATATCATTTAAGATTAAATCAGCAATCACAAAAATACAGATTTTCACATAAATATGTTTTCCGGATTTTCCAATATATTTAAGAAGTCCAAAATCAGTATGTTTATCTAAACTTCCTAAAGATATGATTTTTCTCATCCATTCAAGAAGATTGCTGTAGGTTTTGCAGCTGTACTGACTCTGCATATACTATAAATAGTTTACTTTCTTTGGATTATTTCTTTCTTTTTATGTAAGTGATAAAATAAGGATCATATTCAGGGTTAAAATAGAGGTTAAATGTATTGTTCCCTTGATGCTGTGTGAATGCCTGGCCACCAATTCAAAAATGGAATGCTCCTTCAGTCTTTAACTGTTAATTGTTATTGGTGATGTTTACCTACATGGGTAAAAGGTAGTGACCCAATCAATGTCAGTGAATAATTTTTCTCAATGTTGCATAGAGGAGAGAAGCCCATTATTCAAACTAATAATTGGAGAACACATATATGATTATAAAATGCAAAGGGTGACTAAAAAGGAGGAATATTAGAAAAGGGGGGGAGAACAATTACAGTATTTTCAATTTATAGCTAGATGAATGGGTTCTTCCTCCTTTCCTTCCCTTCTCTTCCATTTCCTTTCTTTTCCTTGAACTGGCAAATCCAATCCTTGAGGAAATCTTTTTGAAGAGAAACCAGATTAATTCAGTTCTTGTCAAGGTTCTGACTAATGACCCCTACCAATGCAGCACTCCGAGACTTCCAGCTTTCTCAAACAACTGTTTTATTGAGTACATCATTTCAGCATAGTCATCACATCAATTGCCAACTTAAATCTTTTTTCCTCACAGTCTTCCATTTTCAATTAGAGCAATATCTTTGGAGCATTTTGTGAAAATTATAGATATTATTTACCTTGAATGCTTCAAAAAGATTGAGAGGGAGGTCTCTCTTTTCCTATTTCCCAGAGAATCAGCAGATGGCATAAGACCCAGTTGACTATGATGGTTCCATGCAACATGTTCATGCTGTCATAGTTATATTTGAGGTGTTAATATTGCAGTATATTTATAAACAATATTTTATCAGGGAGTGTTATCAATTCCTTGTGGAAAAATGTGGATATGTCCTAAAGACGAATGGGTTGTCTTTATAGAAAGAGACAAGATGGTTATGCAAACTGTTGCTTGACAGTGTGTGAGAGCTGATTCTGCCAAACTCTAAGCAAAGATCCAGAGATCTTTATGAAAAACAGTTCAAGTGCCTTTAATCTCCAAAGCTGAGAAATGAGCAGCAATATGTCTCTTATAAAATAGGTGCAGAAAAAGAGACATAAATTTTAAATCCTGGGCTGTTTTATATTTACTGGCTAGACTTCTAGATTCTGAAACATCTGGTCGTATGTATTATTAGGGCTTCTTCCATCGCAATGAAAATAATTATATAGCCAAGTTTAGCCCTTGACTGTTATCCTGTTAGTCCCCGAGTGCTGGTTGTTTTCTAGAGAGAGCGATGTACTTCTATGCCTTGGTAAAGCTCTAAGAGAAGAGGCCTGATGAAAAATAAAACAAGACTCCAGTCCAATTTTAAGCAATACAGAAGAAACATCAGTTTATATAATTTACACAACAAACTGAGTGTCTTGGGATGACTTCTATGCAATTGGGGTTCATGCCAGAACTTCACAGATCCCAAATCATTACAACTATGTCAATAAGAATGATATTAACTGTAAGGATCTCAGCATGCAACATTCAAGAACTTCTGAATGAACTTTTCCTTTTAGTAGTTCAAGCAGATTCATGAAAGAGGGCTATTGTGCCATGTTTCAGCTTACAGCTTGGTGCAAGGAGAGAACAAAGTCCTTTATCAGCCACAGTCAGAAAGCTAAACCTGCTACCTGGACTTGTTTTACTGTGAGAGTGTCTAACAATAGAAATGAGTAGGGAAATGTCTTTCACATCTGGCAGTCAATAGAGGATAGGATGCTGTGCTCCTGTCTCCCAGTATGAGCAAAATCAAACTATTGAAAAGGCAGCAATGAAGAAGAAGAAAAATACCATATCACACTGCCAGTGAGTCTTAAATACATAAAAAGAAGGAAGGAGAACAATTTACTTTTTGTCTGCCTGTTTTTCTTTACTTTTCCCCTTGGGTTCACTATTTATTGTCCTTTTCTAAAGAAGCAAAAATATCCTTTGTCATATCCAGAAAATTCAGAAGGAAGTACATGATGCATTGGAATCCTTACGTTTGTGATAATATCTTGTTTTGAATTGTCTCAGAGTGTTCTCTATTGGGAATAATCTTCCCGAGCAGACAAAATGCTACAAGTGCCCAATGAACATTCTTATTTGTAATTGGTTACAAGGGTATAGAAACATTTGTTTTTTGGACCACACTTAATAGTGCATCTGCTTCAGAGGTATTAAGACTTCCTGCCAAGGAAGGACTGGAACTTATTGAAAGCAGTCCACATTTAAATGAGCAGCCTCCAAAACTTTACGCTATTTAAGAAAGGGATTTTTAAATGGGGGCTTTCTTCCCTTGATTAACCTGGACCTTTCTGAAACCTTTTCAAATTTTAGAAGGCAAAAAGAAATGGGAGGGAGAGAGAAACTGTGCTACTGTGATAACAAGGATAGCTTCCAACCATGATATGACTTTACAGATTACAGTAAGTGAGAAAGAGATATCAAAGTAATATATCTATATTTTCAATGTTCTTTAGTAAGTTTATTCTCCTAGGATGAGCAATATATAAAAAGCTATATTGTATTTTTATGGTATGACTCTTTATTCCAGTTCAGACCAATTTTCTCTGAAAATCAAATCTCTTACACTCTATTCTTATTTAGTATTTTTATTGTTTGTGGGTCAGTCTTCTTAGTGTAGCAGTAAATTTATTTCTTTAGCCTACATCCCCTTTCATTTTTATGAGTTCTGCAATACTGAATTTTTTTAAAATAAAAATTCCATGTCATATTCTTTAGGTTGTGTGTAACAGACATTCAATGGTTTTTTTTTAAGTGCCTAAGCTACATTAATGAATAATTTTGTATCTCAGGAATTGCTTAGTATTTTGTTATGGATGAAAGAGAAATGTATCCTGCAAAGAGAAATGTGACTAAACTCTTTTTTCCCCCTAAGGTAATTGATGAGAAAGAAGATAATTGTAATAGTGATTTCCTTCCACAACAAATCGTTTTTAAACGACCTTAATACAAATTCCTCTGCACCTACCTACCCATGTCACAATAGGCAGGTATCATGTCTTTACCATGAACTAATATGCCACAAGTTTAATCAAATACTGCTGAGAAATGATATTACACATTTAAATGAGAAAACCTTCAAATTGTATTTAAAGTGTCATTGAACTTTGTCTGAAATGCAAAAGAGTACAAAATCTAAACAATATTCCGCTTTGTCAACACAAAGTAATAATAATAGACTCCCAGTGAGTCATTACTTTGACCCTCTGTGAGGCACTGGTTGTGAGTTTGTGTTTTCTGAGGAAGATTAGAAGTATGCCAGTGTCTCAACCATACTGGACATATCTCATCAGTGAAGATAGACCAAGAATATCTCTCCTATAAACAATATGGGAAGATATAATTTACTGAAACCTAGACCCAATCAATCATTGTGTGCACCAACAAAGACCATGCACATGTTGGATATTCTGGACATCTAATGACAAATGGACTTCAGGAATGTTGGCTGATCAACTTGGGCCAGTAGTTGCAGGGCTATTGGAAGAAAAGTATTTATCCATCACAAATATTCAAAGATTGAAAACAAAGAAATATTGTCAAATAGAAAGCAAATGACTATGGCAAAAGAAAGCAATATATTAAAGAGGTACTTGAACCTGAGTTGTCAGTATGACCAGCTGCCCTCTGTCTATTGCAGAATATAATATCCTTCATAAAGGCCTCAAGTACAGCACAGATGTAGCTAATCAGATGAAATTCTTTGCAGACTCAGAGCTGACACCACCTAGAGACAGCTTAGAAGAAGAGAAAGTATTGAAGGAAATAACAAAATACTACAACAAGGCCAAATGCATTCAGAAGATCAGCTGGCAAAAATACCTTTGCCTCATTCTAATTATCAACATTCAGCGCATTTTTAGTAAGCATTGCAGGTTTGTTTTTGGCAAGATTAAAATTTTATTTAGGCATAAATCAGGAATGAGAACAAGATGTTTAATTAACTACATGTCAAAAGTAGGATCATTTCTTTTTAAACCTGAAAGCATTGGTAAAATTATAGAAGAAAATATAAATATATACTTTTAGGTTGCCCAAAGAAAATGATCCCACTATTTATCTTTTGAAAGAAGGAATAACAAATAAACAAATAACAGGTCAATGAATTACACCATAAGAGTACATTAAACTTATTATATAATTTTCATGCTTATATCCATTTTGCTGAAAAATCATGTTAATGTTTTGAGTAGACATCTATAAATTATAATATACCATATTTTTAATCTTTTGGGACTCTTTCTTCATCTAGGTTTGCACATTTTGCATATTATAAGGATTGAGGTAGACATACAAGAAATAATTAAAATCCTATTAGTATAGTTGGAACAATTTTAAAGACTATTGTTATCATACAGCATTGATCTCTTCATAAAGTTTTAGATTGACATCAACTGCCAAAAATTTATTATATAAAATATTGTAATGAATACTACCTTACCTTATAATTATCATCATCATCATCACTCTAGCCATTGTCTATCCACTGCAGGATGAAGGCCTCTTCTACATGTTTCCAACCTATATGATCTTGAGCTTTTCTTTTCTTTTTTGCCATTTGGGCCCGCAATACTTGTTAATATCATCAACCTGTATTGTTTTAGGTCTCTTTAATGGATGCTTTTTTTAAAAAAAATAAATTTTTATTTTATTTTTTAATTTTCAAAACAAACACAACACATAAAATCTTCCTTCTTTACATACTGTAGAAAGTGTATCAGTTGATTACAAAAGGCTTTCCTGCATCTCTTCCACAGTCATCAAGCATAATTCATATTAACTCAAGTATTTTAACTCAGATATTTATACATGTTACCCTTATAGCTCCATTTTTATTTGACTATAATTGTTTAAACGTCCTTCATCATAAAATATACCAAGATTTAATACATAACCACATACTGGCATTTCATTTAATATTTCTAAAATCCTCCAATAACACTGAATCCTTATGTCCTATTCTAGCTAAACATCCATAATATTTAATAACAAACTCTTCTAATCCTCCTTTCAAAATCACTGTTTGCAATTTTCATCCAGTTTCCTTATGTTGTACCCATACATATATATAGGTTGTCATCATTATCCCTCCTTTATTTGACTATATCCTGTATCATAACATTTCCCCCCTAATAATCAAAACTTAACTGTATCTAACTCAGTTCTTTTTTAAATTAACCTTTGTATATAATCTAAAAGGATTTCTAATCTTCCTTTCAATACCATTCAATATTCATATTATTACTTATCATAACACTACACATTGTATACATTATTATCATTATCAATTATTTATTTAACTATATCTATTGTCACTAAATTTCACTAAGTTTAACTAGTTTTAAGTTATATTCTTCCATCTGTCAACCTGTATCTTTCCAATAACAAAACAATCTCACATCTTCTGCCATTTGTGGTACCAATCCTCTAATCATCTTCTTGATCAGCTTTGTATGGACTTCTCTTAGCAACTCCTTGCTTATAAAATCTCTCATATAATCTTGATGTCCTCTTTCTGTTTCCTTATTCAGTTTGTCTTTGATTGTCAGCAGTGTTATCAAAGCTTTTTCTAATAGAATTTCTTTCTTTAAGTCCATAGATTCTTAAATGTTATCTTATTCTATATCTTGACCTTTGGAATAGATTTCCTCTCCATTTAATTCCTCTTTCTGTATTCCATTCTTTCCATTTTCAGGAACAAACCAATTACCATAGATATCAGCAGGTTTAGTCTCTTTATATTCATTTTCCACTTTGATTTTTTGAGTTTCAATCACCCCATTTTGCATTTGATGAACGTTTTCAATTTTTTCATCATAATTTCTTGTTATGTGCTCTAGGTATTCCAGTTTTTTCTCTACTTTATTTGATAATTTCTGTAGTTCTGAAAATATATTTTGCAAAGTTAAGACCTCTATTTTCTCTTGAGGTTGTGTATTTCTAACAAACACAGCTGCTCTAGCTTGGAAGGTTAATAAAATTAAAGCATAGATTCACAAAGAACATTATTTTCACTTTTCTCTGGTTGAAAATATACTTCAAAGGGACATCTGTGTGCTCTTATCACTCTGTAGCCAAACAGTAAAACCAAATCAAAGCAATCCGTGAAAGAAAAAAAATGTTCCATTTTGAATACACAAAGCTCCGATCAACAAAACTTCCCAGACTCCAAGCAGAAACACTGTTAAAGAGTTTTTTTGTATCTTTTTGTATTTCAAATTAGAAAAAGAGGTCCAATCTTTAATTGAATTATAATAATACCCACAGTAATAAAAGAGGAAAACTTTAGTCTATAAATTACAGAGAGTCACAAAAAGAAGGTAGAAGAAGGAAACTTAATCCATCCATTTCAAAAGGTTTGTATAGATTTGATCCATGAAAATAACATTTAAAAAGTAAGATAATCACTATCCAAAACCATTCCAAATTTAATTCCGCTGCTTGATTCTTCTATTCTTCAATTTAAATTGATTTTTGAGTTTTTATAGGCAGTCTCTTTTTTAAAACAATAAAAATTCCTCACCAGCTGGAAACACTTTCTCTTTCCGTATCCTTCTGTTTTGGAGCCACCTTGACTTTGTCAGCCTTGGCTGGATATTTTTTCACTGGCTTGAAGAACTTCTCTTGCTTCTTTCAAGGATTTTGCGATATCCTCGAGATCAGCAAGACTTATTCTTCCTGTTCACCCTCTCTTTGGGACAGTTTAGGTCCGTTTGGATCACCCAGCGGCAAAAGTGTTGGCTGTGGTCTCAGAGCATTGAGACCACACAACCATATCGTCATGACATTGGCTCTTCCTCCCCTTTAGTGCACCCTTTTAATCAAATGTAATCCATTCTATAATTGCCATAGTTCACCTGCCATAAATACTTCTATGTGACCAGCCCATTTACATTTCAATTATTTTACTCTTCTGATGATATCATATAGTTCCATCTTTCTATCTTGTCTTGTGATGTTTCACTGGCATATGTTAGAACAGGTAGCACACACTGATTGAAAACTTTTATCTTCAGGCTTGGGGGAGGTAACACCTAATAGTATTTTACCTATGTTTACCTAACAGTGAATAATGAATAACAACAGTAATGTCAAGTCCTTGTACAATCTTACCCACTCTTGGGAGTTGATATTGAACACTATGGGAATCCCTGTCTTAAACTTTGTATGACTATGTTGTATGAATCATATTGGTTGGCTCAACTAATGCTTCACAAAATGGTTCCACTATTTTATGAATAAAGTTATGAGTTCAGACACACACACACACACACACACAAACATACAAACACACACACATAGCAGAGGTGGGTTGCTCCCAGTTCAGCCCAGATCGGGCGAACTGGTAGTAGCAGCAGCAGGAGGCTCAGCCCACCCCCTTGGACACCTCTGTGCATGCACAGAACCCCTCCCCGCGCACGCACACATGAGCGCAGCCAAACTGGTAGTATAAAAATTGGCAACACACAACTGACACACACAAAACCTCTGAACAACTTTCCTAAATCTATCTGGTTGAAATTTGGCATGGAATTTAATAACCATCACTGTAAATTTCATCACCTGATATCACACATACGAAACTGGTAATTAGCTCAATAATCCTTTCGTAGGTTTATTAAAAGTATTAAATGCTATTAAAATAGCTTTTTGAAGATTTCATCTGACCCTATTGTATAACAAAAAGAAGCATCTTTATTTTTTTTATTTTTTAACCTATTCTCAAAAAGCTTGAATTCCATTGGTTTTAATTTCCATGACCAGAATAAAACAATAACAGTCAATCACAGAGATATAAAAGAGAAAACGTCATTTCAAGTGATTTCCTATTAGTATAAAATATTGGAGCAAGACATTATTAATACACAAACTATAAGCCTAAAACTAAGAATAATATATTAATATATTGTATGATAATATAGTACAATATATTAATTTAAAACTAAATTAAAAAAACTAGAGACTAATTTAAAACTAAAGAATATATTATTAATAACTTTAAAACTCTAAAACTGAAACTGTAGAGCATAAATCTCTTTGGCAGTATGTACATAGCAACAGAATATTTTGCTGTCCATCAGTCAATAGTTATGTTTCAGCCACTGAGCAAATAACAAACAAAAAATATCAACTTTTGCCTAATTTTGGAAGCAGTATAGCAGTGAAATTCAAAGATGGAGCCAGGCTGAACACAAATGGAAGGAAAGCTGAGCAGTATAAAACTCAAAATATTCAAATATACCCACACATAATATAATAGTAAATACATTATGAAATAATGAAATGAAGAACAACATTTAAAAGTAACTAGATGAATTCATGAAATGTAAGGGATTGGGGTTAGAAGCAATGTGAGTCTCAGCATAAATCGCTGTGTGAAACACCAAGGCGAATACATTGTTTCTCGGCTCTGGGAATAAGCTTGCCAAAAGTATCCAATTAACCACTATGTGAAATTAGATATTGACTTATATTGTCTTCTGGGTTGGCATACTACACACTCATTCAATTAAACCATGTTATCTATTGGGACCCCAGAAATCACCTTCGCAACAGCAGTACCTGCCCTCTGGAATAAGGTTCCCCTGAGATCTGGATGGCCCCACTCTACTATTATCTAAAAGAGACATGAAAATCTGGCTCTTCACTTAGGCCTTTGGCAAGAGAGAGTGAAATCTCTTGTTTCACTCCATCTGGTCTGTCATGCTTGCCATTTTTTTTCTTTATCTTTTATTTGAGTTGATTATAATTTATCTGTTTGATGAATTGTTGTCAGTCCCCTAGAATCATTGAAATTCTGGCAGCATACACATTTAATATGATGATGATGATACTATAGATGATACTGATTGTTGATTGATAATGATAGAATAGAATAGAACAACAGAGTTGGAAGGGACCTTGGAAGTCTTCTAGTCCAACCCCCTGCTTAGGCAGGAAACCCTACACCACTTCAAACAAATGGCTATCCAACATCTTCTTACAGACTTCCAATGTTGGATCATTCACAACTTCTGGAAGCAAGTTGTTCCGTATTTCGTATTTCGTATTTATTATAATTTATAGGCCGCCCTTTTCCCTGAGGGGACTCAGGGCGGCTTACAAAACGCGGGAAGGGGGTACAAGACAAAAAACATAAGACAATACATAATTTTAAAAATGGAGCACAACATTCATTCATCATTCGGGAGGGGTTCCACTGATTAATTGTTCTAACTGTCAGGAAATTTCTCCTGAATTCTAAATTGCTTCTCTCCTTGATTAGTTTCCACCCATTGCTTCCTGTTCTACCCTCAAGTGCTTTGAAGAATTGCTTGACTCCCTCTTCTTTGTGGCATGATAATGATGATGATGATATCCAGCAGGCTTCATCTTTTGTGTGCAAAGATCCTGATTCTTATTTTGACAATAAACGTGAGGAACTAGAATCATCTAGGAGTGCAAAACTCCCAGAAATGACTCTTGTTGGAGCTCTACAGAATCACTGTAATTTTCTTTTATTTATTCATTAAATTTTATGAGGTCCTTTTAAGAAACTTAAGGCAGCGAATATACATCACAATCTTTCCTCCTTCTCCTTTTCCCCACAACAACCTTGTTAGATGGGTTGGGATAAGAGAGAGTAACTGATCCAAAGTCAACCAGCTGACTTTCATGCCTAAAGCAGGACAAGAATACACAGTCTTCTAGTTGCTAGGCCAGCTTTTTAACCAAATGGACTCTCTGTTGTTGGCGTTAGTTCTGAAGTTGTGTCCAACTCATTGGGACCCATGGACAATGTTCCTTGAGGCCTTCCTGTGCTCTACCATCCTCTGGAGTCCATTTAAGATCACGCCTACTGCTTTGATGACTCCGTCCAGCCACCTCATTCTCTGCCATCCCATTCTTCTTTTACCTTCAATCTTTCCCAGCATTAGGCTCTTCTCCAGTCCTTCCTTCTCATTAGGTGGCCAAAGTATTTGAGTTTCATCTTCAGGATCTGGCCTTCTAAAGAGCAGTCAGGGTTGATCTCCTCTAGGACTAACCAGTTTGATTATCTTGCAGGCCAAGGGACCCACAGGAGTGTTCTACAGCACCATAGTTCAAAGGCCTCAATTCTTTGCCACTCAGGGACTCTCTGTTAGTCTGCCATTAACCCAGAATCAGTAATGGACCAGATTATCTGACACAACAAAATCAGTGTCAAACCCACCTGCATCTGAATGTATCTTGGCTTGTTTTGCCCTTAAAGACAAAATGAAGTTCATTTATTCTGACATAATTATTTTGCTTTTGTTTTCTAAATAAAATTCTTGTAATTATGAACCGAGTAGCATATCTGTTATAATTCTAAAACGATTGAAGCCAAGTATTCAGAGGAATTATTTTAACTATGTCCTGGAGGTGAATTTGGAAATAATTGTTAAGAAGGAAGCTTAATGCTATAACATTGAACAGTGTGGTCTGACCTCCTGTACTCAGTAGCTCATAGCTAATAAGGTAAAGAACACTGGGATCCAGAAATCAATATAAATTATCCAAACTGGATAAAATATAATGAAATGAACCAAGATTTTTTTAAAAAAATCTTCATATAGTTCCAATAACTAGTATTGTGTTATCATTTTGCTTCTAAGTAACAATTTCTGGATAGGAATCTGGACATCTTTACTGCTAATTTGCTTGCAAAAAAAGACAGCTCACAGTCTGGTATTATCTCTGCCCAAAATCCTGTCATACTCCATTATCTCACTTTCTCAGAGGCACACAAATGAAGGGGAAAAGGGAGACATGATGCCAAACAAGATATTATGAAACTGTATCATTGAAGAACCAAACCTTCTCTTCTATGACATCAGTAAAAAAAAACCTATTGATTATTGGCAATGACCTTTATGCCAATACAATTCCTTTCTTTCTGATATAAAGATGTTCTTCTACTACAGTTCTTCTACTGGGGACTATACAAATGATAAATCTTGGCAATTTTTAAAAATGGATTGGTCTTTGCTAGATGGAATATAGATTAGAATTTGAGAACAGTTGGTCCACTTAAAGAACCCAACTGGAGCTTCAGAAATGATCCAATCATTTCTGAAACAGCGAAGCGGATCGTAAGAAATTGTAGGCATTGTATAAAGAAACTTGAAATTCTTTTCCTTTAAATAAATACATAGTTGATAAGTGTGAGAAACTGGACAATAACTAGATGTCATTAAGTGAATGATACAACTAAGGTTTATCTGTCCTTCATTTAAACAGTTTTGGCTTGTCAAACTTAAAAAATGCTGTGATTTCTAATAACTGATGATAACTTGAACATGATTTAATTGCATGAGTCACTGTATCTGATTGATTCCAATATTGTTCTTTCCTACATTTTCACCATTGTATTTTCCACAACTGTGGACTTTTCCCCTTGTTTTTGTTATAACTGTCATGCCACAACTGACCCTACCAATATAATCCCAGAGGAACGGATCAAAACTGAAGCTTGATCCAGATTTTGAAAGCACTCCTCTCTGTTCCAGAAAGCAACAATCTGTTCCAAATTATCCCACTCCAATTGGCAGAGCAACTTGAGAAATACATCAGTCAAGAGGCTGTCTACCAACTGAGTTCTCTCAGCAGCAAAGATATTTCAAAGCAACAACTAATATTCTGTATTGAGCAGTAAAAAAATTGGAATAAAAGAAGAAACAATATAGAACATAACAGCAGGAAATATTAATTCAGTAAAAGAGGAAAGTAAACTATAGTCCTCCATACAATGACCACATTTTAATCCTATCCCACATGGACCACTAACCTACCTGCAGAGTCACCACATATCGAATTATATGATACTAGATTCCAAACATGGTACTCATAATTACAGATTATGCATTTAGCTGAACAATCATCCTTTAGTGTTAATCAAATTTATTAAATGCAACTATTTTTTTTAGAAACAGAGATTTTTTTAAAAATAGAAATGGAAATAAATTTAAATGGAAAGCTGACATTCTATAAAGAATGAATAGACTACCTGTGACTATTATCCCCAGTTTTCCCAGGCTCCAGTGAGCCTTCCAAGGTTTATTTGGTGAAACTGATAAAATTTGACAATTTTATCCTTTTTTGTTGCTCTGCCTCTGTCTCTGTCTCTGTCTCTCTCTCTGTCTCTCTCTCTCTCTCTAATTTAAACATGAAAAACATGCATTAAAATTTAGCTGTCAGAATACATTTTGTGCATCAGTGGTGGGATTCAATTTTTTTTACTACCAGTTCTGTGGCTGTGGCTTGGTGGGTGTGGCATGATTTGGTGGGTGTGGCTTGATGGGCGTGGCAGGGGAAGGATACTGCAAAATCCCCATTTCATCCCGATCAGGTGGTTCTCAGGAGGTAAAGGATAGTTGAGGGCACAACTAGACAGAGGTGGTATTTACCAGTTCTCCAAACTACTCAAAATGTCTGCTACCAGTTCTCCAAACTGGTCAGAACCTGCTGAACACCACCTCTGTTGTGCATGCATATGCCTCCCCCCAGTCATCTAATATTAAAACAAAAAGCATAACTCCATCTGTTCTAGGGATATCCTGTATCATCAG
Organism: Thamnophis sirtalis; assembly: GCF_051295495.1. NCBI lineage: Eukaryota > Metazoa > Chordata > Lepidosauria > Squamata > Natricidae > Thamnophis > Thamnophis sirtalis. Next base: position 27,533,897 of record NW_028261388.1, on the reverse strand, counting down.
GCACACTCCATTTGGAAACTAAAAAAAAAATGGAGGGGAAAATGCCAATTTCTTTTTTTTTTTTTTTTAAGGATGAGCTTTAATCAATATCTTTATTCTCTGGGCTTCCTGTGGATACTGCAGGCATTCCAACAGAGATTAACATTTGGACTATAATATAGTCTGGCAAGAAGAAACACCATCAAAACTTAACTGGGATGGTTCAGGATTATTCTGGGGATTTAAAGATGGAAATGATTCTTATCATTTCCATCTTTGACCTTTTTTGGCCTTTTTTATGACTAGCTGACTTCTCAAAGTCATTTTTTGACCATGCATGAGAAGTGTGCATTTAATCCAAAAAGAACAAGAAGTCATAGAGTGTAGTAATGCCAAACAAAATACATAGAGATGGCAGAGGGAATGGCCTTGAAGGACAGGAAGAACAACTGCTACCAAGATAACAACAATAAAATAAAAGTGACCTGAGCCCAGAGCAAGAAGATAAATGAGTAAATGTCTTAGAGAAGCCCTTCTTTAATTCTCAATTAAAGGGAAGGAAGGGAAAGAACATTCAGACTTACAAATTTACATGACTTATAGAGCCATGGTAGCACAGTGGTTGGAATGCAGTATTGCAGACTAATTCAGCTGACTACAGGAGTTCAATCCTCACCGGTTCAAGGCTGACTCAGCCCTCCCTCCTTCCAAGGCTGGTAAAATGGGGACCCAGATTGTTGGAGGCAATATGCTGATTCTGTAAATCATTTAGAAAGGGCTGTAAAGCATTGTGAAATGGTGTATAAGTCTAAGTGCTATTGCTATTGCTCTTGCTACAAAATTCAGCTATGATAACTTTAAATAAACTAGTATTGACATATATGAGAGTAGATTCCTTGTCTGATCTGCAGTAAAGAGTCAATCAATGCATAACCACCAATATATAAATTGGGAATGATATGTGATGGGGATGCAAATCTTATTTAAGCGGAGGGCGATGCCTGGTTTTAGAAGGTTATGCTAATCTTAACAAATGTTGGAGATTGCCAGAATAAAGAAGTACACAAGTCCCTGACAAAACCCCATGATTAGTGCAATTTAATATATTAAATATTATATATTCATATTGAATGAATCAAATGTAGTCTCCATTTTCAGCATTATAGGGAAGAAGAATCAAACAGTTATATGTCTATGTGAATATAGACATATGACTACTATATATTATATGTTTGTGTGACACCCACACAGACTCATTTTTTCTCTCTTTAGATTCTCAATTTTAGTTCTTTCAATGCAGAGAGAAAAGAAATACCAGTCTGATTATAGTATGATGCATGCCAGTAGCTGTAGCCTGCTTTAATAAAAATAGAAAAGAGGTTATATCTTACAAATAAACTATGGGAAAGTTTTCTCTAATTGCCCTGGAAATTGATAGAGATTAGACTTTGTGTTCTGCTTAACAAAAGCATTATATTCTCCATTAACAGAGAGAGAAAGAGAGAGAAATATTCCTCTTTCAGTCATTCACATACAGTACATAATGCGGATAATATAATAATATTAATAATAAAAGTGGAACTGGGTTAATGCATGAAAACAAATGTGTGGGTTTTTTTAAAGCATCACAGTTCAAAAATTCAAAAGTTTCAAACGTTCTTCCTCTCATGAAAGTTAGATGTTCATTACCTGCAGTTGATAATAAAATGCATCTTGCTAAGGCCAAATCCCCTTACTGATGAAAAATGTTGGCTTAAGCTTATTTCCATAAAGATTGGCTATTTATTACCCAGTATAAGATTTTCAAAGCTAAAATGATTACACTGGTGTTGTGTAGTTCATAGATTTGTATTTGTGAGAATAGGAAAAAAAAACTGAAAATGGTCACCAAAATTCCTTAGAACAACTAAATTCTCAGCTCTCAGTAATTCATCAATAATGTGTCTAGATGTCAGTAGAGATTCTCAGTCATCTAGGTCACGGTTGTCCCCAAGGTACTTTTTTGGGAGGGTTGTTGAAGCACTTGGAGGTCAATCTGTGTCCTCAAGGAGCTGAGGACTGGCAGTAAAACAGGCCAGAACCCACCCCTGATGCAAATTACTAGCTGTCTGCAAGGAATATAAATCCTTCCATTCCCCCACTATCTTCTCAGACCTGAAGAAGGTACTTGGATGAGAAGTGAAATGCCTTTAAAAGAAAAAAAATCAAGAAAGTCCAGTTGCCTCCTGAAAAAGCACCTTGGGGAGAAAGCTGAAAGTGTTGGATGTTAATTATCAAAAAAAATATAGGTTTCCCCTATATATATATAGGGGAATAGAGCACAGGTTCGATTCCCAACAAGGGTGTGGCTAGCTGATGAGAGCTAAATAGCTTGAAATAGATCTATACTAGTCTCCCTTTATTTTTTTATCAGCATAAATATAACAAATGTAACAAAAAGGCAACAGTAAAAAAATATTGGGTTTCTGTCTGAATGGTCTCTTGTGACCAGCCGAAGACAGAGAGTGGAAGTGTGACCTTCCTCCCATATTTGTATGTATGTATGTATGTATGTGTGTGTGTGTGTGTGTGTGTGTGTGTGTGTATAAATATAAATGTGTGTGTGTTTGTGTGTGTGTGTGAGAGAGAGAGAGAGAGGGAGGGAGAGAGAGAGAGAGAGAGATTATTTTTACAAACTATCTCTGCAGATGGTCTGATAAACACCACTTACTATCAGCTTTCGACATCTTTCATCTAGCAATAGCAACAGCATTTAGACTTATATACTGCTTCATAGTGCTTTACAGCCCTTTCTAGGTAGTTTACAAAGTCAGCATATTGCCCCCAACAATCAGGGTCCTGATTTTACTGACCTGAGTCAACCTTGAGCCAGTTGAGACTGAACTGCTGGCAGTTGGCAGAATTAGTCTGAAATAATGCATTCTAACCACTGTACCACTATGGCTTTAGCCAGATCTCAAGTTATGAGATAAAAGGTTCATCGACAAAACCGCAAAGCCCTTATCCGCGCCGACATAAGCGCGGAGGGCAAATCCGCACCGTCCGAAGCGCTAAGGAAAAAGGCGACCCTAGCGCGACGAAATAACTGCGGAGGGCAAATCTGCGCCTTCCAAAGTGCTCAGCACCCTAACCCTAAATCTAAACCTAACCCTAAACCTAACCCTAAACCTAACCCTAAACCTAACCCTAAACCTAACCCTAAACCTAACCCTAAACCTAACCCTAACCTAACCCTAAACCTAACCCTAAACCTAACCCTAAACCTAATCCTAACCCTTACCTTAATTTAAATCAACTTTCTGTCGCCGCACTGTATTAAAGCGCCCTTCTGTCGCCGCGCTGTTGTCGCCGCGATGATGACGTCCCGGTGATGACGTTGCGGTTTTAGCGACGCGGTTTTGTCACTGCTATTTTGACGAGCGCGGTTTTGTCGGGCCACGGAGATAAAAGGTATTGTTAAATTCAAAGAGCAGAGTAAATATACCCATGTAGTTTAAAGGAAATGGAAACAATAAGCTACATTCCATTTAGTTGTCCATTTTATATAGGGATTTGAAATGATTTAATATAACTGCTGATTGCTACAAATCTAGTTACATCTATGAATCAGAGTATATGAATTTATTATTGTTTGATCAGTGTCCATGTATGTCAAAGGAGATTGTGGTTTTTTGCTTAAACAACATTTATATGTGAAAAGAATCCATCTTTTCTAAATCCATCTGACAATTTTTAAAAATAAATAAATACATATCTTCTATTTCTATTTTAAATTACCATCCTTTTCATCTTCTTGGTACAAATATAATATTTTAAAGTTGATTTTTGAATGTAAATAAAATTTAAACTTTAATTCATAACCCCCATTTTCCAGTGCTGGATTGGATTTCCTAATGAATGTGATTTTCCAAAACCTGTTTTCTAAGCCTTTTAATCACACAAATATGTTGCATGTTGTATATATTCAGTTTTTGAAGTGAATACAAATAAGAAGAAGGTGAAATTGGGTGAGACAATTTGCTTTCTTTTTTTGTATTTAAATACACTTGGAAAATTCCATCTTTCCAGAAATGAAAAATGCTTAATATAAACACAATAACAACAACTGCAGGATTATGCTACACACATTGTATTTTTGACTATACCAATATACTGTATATAGTACAAGCTTCATATTTATTAAGCACAACAGATCAAGAATATTGTCTATATGCATTAAGAAAGAAAATTACAGTATAGAATTTCCAACATAACTGCAAATAGGTTTACAAAAAAACAACAATAGTGTCATTATTTTATTGATAAAACTGGACAACATTTGTAAGCAAATAATTATTCTCCAACCTCCTTTTAAATCCTATAAAAAGGAGGATTGTGGAAGATGCCTTCACTTCGTTCATTCAATTATCTACTGTAGAGTCTGGAAAAAAAGGAAGAAAGAAAATAAATAGAAAGAGAAAGTTCATAGGGAACAATACTCTGAGAAACCCAAACTTTTACTTGTGGCCTATTCTTAAGCCCCCTGTATAACTTGAAACAAACACATACATAGACACATGTACCACAGTTTCAGCAACTGACAGCTTGATGGGTACAAAAATGTTTTTTTTTTTAAGAAATCCTCCCTGGAATAAATATTCCACAGGGGAATCAACTACTTTGTCATCCATTTTGGCTCTCTCATTTCTCAGCCTACGCAATAGCCTCCCAAGAGGTTTCTTAATCAGACAACAGTCCCTTCTCTGTTTCTCCCAATCTTTCCTTCCAGTTTCCCCCATCCTTTTTCTCTCCCTCCCAGGAAAACACTGTTTTTACTAGAGCTGTGCCTGAGGCTCTGTAAAAGATGGGGAGGGTGGAATGTATGACAAAAGCTGCAAGGTGCTCCAATTGAGAATAAGATGGCTGATTCTCATACACTGCCTCAGGCAGTGACTTTCTGCCTCCCGAACTACTCATAAACTCTCGCATGCAATCTTTTTGAACAGCAGGCTATGTGGAAGGAAGAAAAGAGCTCTGACAAAAAAAGAGTCTGATTTCAAAGTAGAAAAAGATATGGAATTATATGTTCACAGTACTGAAGAAGAATTGGCAACATTTGAGGGCAGCAGCATGGTGAGCTGGTGACATGGGATTTGTTTTTGGCTTTGTCTAGTGGTACCTTGTTTCCATGCAGCATACATATTTATCAAAAGTTTAGACAAAAAACATTTAGCCATAAATATCTGTGCTCCCTGTCAATCTCAGAGTTGGGCTAAAAAGTAAATTGGGACAGAAAAAGGATCATGAAGGATCAGAGTACGCATAATCCAGAGTACTTTTCTAACAATGACCAACCAGATTCACGCTGGAAATACATGAATGCAAGATATTCACTCATTACAATTGAGTCCAGTAATTAGGGTTGGTTTTTCCATAGAGAATTTGCATTCCGTCCCACTCTATTGAGCAGTTTGCTGAGACAGTGAGTAATTGGCCATCACTTAGTGAGTTTCTATGATTGATGGTAGACTTGATTCTGGATCTCCCCAGTCCTTGTCTAACATAGCAATACTTAAGCAATACTGAACTCTGGCTTTCTACGAACTGTTACCAAGAAGCTTACAGTCTCAATATTGAAGCCATATGCCCAGTAGTCACGGATAGCTACTCTCCTGGGTGCCTTAATATTTACAATTCTGCACTTGAGTACTTGAGATATAAATAAGAAACCTCTCCATATCTGTTGGAAGAAATGTCCATCTGAGTTCAGTTCCAGGTGGGGAGAAAGACACTGGAAACCTGGAGGGTCTTTGGAAAGATGGTTTAATGGTGGACAGGACCACATGGGGTTTTTTGGTTCCTCATTAGTACATGGAAGAGAGAGAGGCCCCGTCTTGGAGCTTCCTGTTCCTGTGAAAGGGCAGGTATTCTGATTGGTTATCAGACTCCCATGGGGCCATGCAGGGGTAACTTTGTAGGTTGTCTTGAGTCCCAGGCTTGGTGGAATCTTGTTGAGTGGTGATGTAACTAAGAGAGTTGTGTTCTGAAAAGATGTTGGGCAATTCCTATCGTGGCTTAATGGCTTTGTCCTGGTTTGGATCTTGAGTGACGGCTAATCCTGTCATGTCTTTAGGGTGAAGGTCTTTCGTTTTCTACATTGAGTGGCCCAGTCTTTTGACTTGTAGATAGGTTGACACCAGTATTTCTGGGGGTATTAACAAAGGTGAGGGCTGTTTTCCAAGAGCATGTTTCTCCTTTTCTCATCTAGGGAGGTATAATATTCTGCCTTTTTAATATTTCCTAGAATATTTCATTCTTCTAGGAGAAGGATGGGTGCTAACTTTCTATATATTCACATTTCTGCACTCATGTTTCAAGTAAAGTATAAGCACTATCTATAACCTTTTAATTATTGCTGGGTAGAAATGAGAAGATATTTTTCAGGAACCCCATTTTTAGGCTGAGAAATTACTGGGAGAGGAAAAAAAAAACCACAGTGGAATTTTGTTTGAGATGTATACTATATGTCACAGAGTAGAACAAGCTTCATTTCCAGGAAGGTAGAAAATCTCTCATTGAAACAGCAAAAGGTGGGTGGATATATTCCATAATTAACCCACTTCCTCTGACGGCCTAGTGGAGGGAATGTCTGCTCTTCTGGGAGGTATATGATTAAATGATCTCATCACACACAAAATTTAAATAGATAATGCACACACTTCTTTATGTGTACTTGCCACATCAAAGAGACCAGAGAATGCACAGATTGTCCTTTATTTTTACTTGCTTTAAGCAAAGTTAATACTTCTTTTCTTCTATCTATTTATACATTAGTTTCCCCAAAATATTCACACAATTAAGTTGCTTAGATACAAAAGTTCATAGAAAGCATATTTTCAAATGGCTCAGGGGATAGTATTTTATCAATGTACACTTATTAATATGTACACATTCTAAAGCAACTATCACACAGATAGATATGTGTGTGTTAACTAGATAGATCAATCATGTACCAATAAGATGAAGAGAAAATTGGGAGCCCCTGAAGAGTGCAAATCTGTATAAATCCATAGGAAAACTTGGCTGGTATCCCAAGTAGTTTAAACTCCTCAGGAAGCCATTTGGGATTCAGCTAACCATGGACTGAATCCATAATGCAATCCCCTACAGCACAAAGGAGGAGGAGAGATTTTAATTCTGAACAGGCATATACAGCAAATCATTTGGTGGAAAGCTTCCTCTTGAACTCATTTACATAAATAAGCCTTAACTGTAAGACTTCAGCTTTAGCCAAAACACAGAGCTTTTATCCTCTGCCTAAACTAAAATTGCAAGAAATATTTGGGACCCTAAGAATGGCACCATAGGTTTTTATTAGCAGGCAGGTCCAATTTGCAGGTGACAGAATAAGTCTAGGACCAAGTTTCTGTGGAGATTCTCAGTCATTCAGGTCATGGTTGTCCCAAAGGTGCTTTTTTCAAGAGGTAACTGGATTTCTGGATTTTCTTCTAAGAGGTTTCATTTCTCCTCCAAGAAATAGCTCTGACTGGATGGTGGGGAATGGAAGGATTTATACCCTTTTCAGACAGCTGGTCATTTGCATTCTTTTACCATGTCATTAAGGTCACGTGGAAATTTATCTGTGTCACCAGACCAGCTATCTGCAAATTGGTGTGGAGCCTTCTTGGAACTGCTGAAAGGACGTTGTTGTAGATTGGAAATAGATCTCCAACTTTGGCCCCAGTACTCTTCAACATCATCATAAATAATTTAGATGAAGGGATAGAAGGAGAACTCAAATTTGCAGACAACACCAAGACTCAAGATTCATAAGGATGTTGATAAATGCGAGCATTGGGCAATATCTTACAAAATGCAATTCAGTGATAAGAAAAGTAAGATACTACACATAGGCAAGAAAAACCAAATGCACAGATATAGAATAGCAACTGTGAGTGGGACCTAGGAGTCCTACAGAACAACCACTTAAATTTGAGCCAGTGGTGTTCTGCAGCTGCTAAAACAGCCAATATGGTCCTCCGCTGCAGCAACAGAAGAATAGTTTTAAGATCATGAAAAGTACTGTTTTATTCTGCACTTGTATCTAGTTCCGGTCACCACAATACAAAAACAATGTGGAGACCCTAGAAAGGGTGCAGAGAAGAGCAACAAAGATGATAACTATATGATTGATGGAACCAGATATATGTAGTCTAACCAAGACTATATCTGATACCTATATCAAATGGTGATATAGTAACAGTCTTCCAATATTTAAGAGGCTGACACAGAGAAGAGGAGATCAACCTATTCTCCAAAGCATTTGAGGACAGGACAAGAAGTAACAGGTGGAAGATCATTAAAGAAAGATGAAGCTAGAACTAAGGAGAAATTTCCTGACAGTGAGAACAATAAGTGGAACAGCTAACATCCAGAAGTTGTGGGCCCTCCATCACAACAGCTTTTCAAGAAGAGACTGGACAACCATGGTATAGGGTTTCCTGCTTGAGCAAGAGTAGAAGACCTCCAAAGTCCCCCCAACCCAACTGTTTTATGTTCTATGTTTTATATTTTGTTCTCATACTCACTTACTATAATACCTTGGCTGTTTTTAATTTATAAACTCTTAGTGAAATAAAACTTAGAATCACTTCAAAGGTTGTATAATTAAATGGCTGCAGAATTTGAACGAAGTAATAGACATGGAACAATTAGAATTTCAATGAAAGAAGTAGATTAAATACTATTTGCATACTATACTATCAGTTCAAGATGTTCTATTGTTGGTATATTAGTCCAGCTTTGATCACAAAAAGGAATAAGTCATTTTCTAAAAGTGTTGAAAATTCAGTCAGTTTAGAATCATTTTGTCTGATTTGGTGGGAATGCAGTAAGCTTTTAAAAATTGTTCATACGAGAATGAAGCAAAATTGGAAAGTTGAATTCCCTACGCAATATATGATATTTTATAAATTTTAGTAAATCGTACTCTTTTATCATATAATGAACTATATATTAATTGCACCAAAGGTATTATCCACTTCTTATGTTAAATGATGTTTGATTTCTTCTTTAGAATAATACTGTAGATAAACAAGCCATAGTAGCATACTTATAGTAGCATATAAATATTAAAGAGGATCAAAAGAGAAGATACTGAAGATCTTCATTTATTGCAGAGCATTTGGAAACTTAATATAGCAGTGTTGCCTGAGTAAAGTGTTTTCTTTTGTTTTTAAAATTGTTTGGTTTTGTTAGTTTGGATATAAATCCCCTTAAAAGAAATAGTAAATAAGAATATGTATAAATAAATAAGTACAGAAATAATATTGTGAAGATAACCCTTTACTTTTGAAATAATCTCTGATATATGTGTGAAGTATAATTGCACCTAGTTTAGGGGTATAGTCTGGGTCTCACTCACAACCTCTAGGAGCAATGTTTTTGTGATATTTTCATAAATTGACACATTATGTTTAATAGCATTGACTTGCCATTATGTAACTCTAATCTATATTTATTTGATGGGGTCCTTGGTGCTCTCAGCATGATTGTTACCAAGGTTTCAAAGGGCCAAGAACTCCACAGTTCACCCCTGAGCTACATACATATATTCCCTTCTGTTGGTCTTCTATACTCTTCCAATTGAGGTACAGACGGTTTCCTGTTTGAAGCAAAACTACTTTAAATAACTGTTATTTTCTTTTATTAGTAAAAGATTATAAGGCACATGTTTTCATTGCAGAGTATCCTAGGTCACTCTAATAACTTCTTTTGAAAAAAATATTATGTAGCAGACAATGTGAAAAGTCTTTAAAAAATTACTGTGAATGTCAGACAATGACTCTTTAAGCTATTGTAAGATAGAAAAAGTGTCTTGAACCACTTTGGTAATTTTTGATAAGTTTAATACAGGAAAAAAAACCTTATTCCCCTTTTGATAAAAACAACCACTGGCCAACCTCCAACTCTAGGTATATTTAGGCTATGGGATATGTTTACTGCAAACCAATGAAATTACAAAGTAATGACGACTGTTTTAATATGCCTCCTAGAGAAAAAAGTTGGTTTTTTTCCTATTATGAAAAATACATTTTCACTCAGAAGTATGTCAAAATCATTATCTGCTCTGTTGTTTTCTGTCCACTGAAATCAATGACCCAGAAAATAGTAGTGTGTGAGAATATCCAGATATGGGAACTGTGTTACTGCTTTGAATAACACTATTGGATCACATTGTTTTAAACTTAAAAACATATTTTGGACAGGGTGCTTCCAAAGTGTGTGATCTGTAATTATTCCCATGAATATCTAAATAAATAACTTCCTAAATAAAAAGATCATATATTATTTCCAGAAAGTAAGGAAGCACAGAAGGAGAGAAATATATAGCAAAGGTGGTAGATATGGGGATTTTCTAGAACTCAACATTAATCCCAGTGCAAAATTCAGAACAGTCTGTTCTAGTCAGTTGACCTGATTTGAACAGAATGAGTTCTAGCCAAGCTTAAAAATGTTGAGAGGAGAGAAGAATACAGAATGATCTAAAATGATGATGATGATGATAGATAGATAGATAGATAGATAGATAGATAGATAGATAGATAGATAGATAGATGAGAGAGAGAGAGAGAGAGAGAGAGAGATGATAGATAGATAGATAGATAGATAGATAGATAGATAGATAGATAGATAGATAGATAGATGATAGATAGATAGATAGATAGATAGATAGATAGATAGATAGATAGATAGATAGATAGATAGATAGATAGATAAATAGAGATTTAAGAAGAGAAAAATGGTGACAAGAGAATATGGAGATAAGTACATTATAAGAACCCTATTTAAGCAAGATTTCTAATCAAAGAAGATTAGAGCAGCTATATTTTTTCCTTTATCTTTTTATCCCCAGCTATATCTCTCTTTTCCTGTGTGTGTGCATATGAGACAAAAGAGACCAATTTACTTATTTCTATGAAGAAAGCACCAGAGTGTAGAGGTAGAAAATCAAAGCTAGAAATAGATTATTTTTCCCCAAGTAACAAACTTAAAACATTGTGAAAGGTTAAAATGATTTAGAACACCCAACTCAGAGTGGCTATGCTTGGATGTCCCTGAAATACATGTGTGAGGTGACTGCACATATAGAGCTACTGCAGTGACCAGGAAAATTGTGCTGTAACAGCTTTTTTTTCATTGTTATTTTCATTTCAGTGTGTGTGTGTATGGGCTTGTTCTGTCCTGTATAGGCATCATCTCTTTTACTGCTTGCAGGGAAGGGAGCATGTATTTATCATATCTACAATGGCATGTGTTGTAGAAGGAATATGATTCATTAGTTATTCTACTCTATTTAATGTTAACATTTCTCTCATTTTATTTTATTTTCTTCCTTCGTTGAATTGTCATCTTCAGGCCATTTCACACAGTCTTAGAATTATGCTGGTCACATTGCATTCAATGAAGATCAGAAAAAAAATCTTAATTTCAAATTGAGAATGTTTTTATAATAGTTAAATAGTATTTGCTGTTACGCAGAAATTGATCCTGAATTCAAGATCTGATGCATCCTATCCCACTCCAATATTTCCTGAAACATTCTCTTTCATGAATTTTCCTGAAAAAATATCTCTAATGTTTCCTGAAAAAATCCTTCTCCTTTTTCTAGTTATTTGTTGCACAAGGCAACAAAGGGTGTCTCAAAAGGGTCTCCTGAGTCATCCAGTAAGAAACATTTTTTTAAAATGTTTTCATTCAGTTTTTATGTTTCATCATTTTATCACTACCATCCCACCCAGAGTCCCTCTGTGAGTGAGATGGTAGCTTCCTAAATGTGATAGATAGATAGATAGATAGATAGATAGATAGATGGATGGATGGATGGATGGATGGATGGATGGATGGATGGATGGGAGGGAGGGAGGGAGGGAGGGAGGGAGGGAGGGAGGGAGGGAGAGAGAGGGGGGGGAGAGAGATATCAGTCTATTGAATTCAATGGAGATTCATGCCCAATATCTTACAGGGAATCATTCTCAGAGCTCCAGTTGACTTCTTACATCATATATTGAAATATTGCCTTCAATTTGCATTAAACCTCTTAAATACGTATAGCATAATGTTATGTTTAACAATCTAACTTTATCTACTCACTTAATGAACAACTATTTAAGTCAAGTTTATGCTTCAACTACTTATGCAGAAGAGCTTGATGAGTTTTACAATCAAGTTCAGTTTGTTATTAACAGACTAAGCAATATTCAAGCAAGATGTACTCTTTCTTTCTTTCTTTCTTTCTTTCTTTCTTTCTTTCTTTCATTCATTCATTCATTCCTTTTTATATTTAAATATATACCTTTCTCCCTGGCTCAGCTGATAACAGAGGACAGCCTGTGGCTTAGTGGTTAATACATCTGCCTAATATGTAATACAGCCCAGGTTCGAATCCCAGTAAGGGTATGGCTAGCTGATGAGAGCTAAATAGCTTGAAATAGATCTATACTAGTCTCCCTTTATTTATTTATCAGCACAAATACAACACAAATGTAACAAAGGCAACAGTAAAAATATTGGGTTTTCTGTCTGGATGGTCTCTTATGACGAGCCGATGGACAGAGAATGGAAGTAGTGAACTTCCTCCCATATTTGGACATACCAGGGATTGTGACTATATATATATATATATATATATATATATATATATATATATATATATATATATATATATATATATATATATATATATATATATATATATATATATATATATATATATATATATATATATATATATATATATATATAATATAGTATATAGTATATAGTATATATAGTATAGTATATATAGTATAGTATAGTGTGTATATATATATATATATATATATATATATATATATATATATATATATATATATATATATATATAGTATAGTATATATAGTATATATATTGTATTGTGTCACAACCCCTGGTATGCTCAAATATGGGAGGAAGCATACTGCTCATCACAAGAGACCATCACAACAGAAAGCCATTATTTTTACTGTTGCCTTTGCTACATTTGTGTTGCATTTGTGCTGATAAATAAATAAAGGGAGACTAGTATAGATCTATTTCTGTGACACAGTACATACCTATTTCCCTGGCCTAGCTGATAAAGGAAGAGAGCCTGTGGCCTAGTGGCTAATATAACTGCCTGATATGTAATATAGCCCAGGTTAGATTCCCAGTAAGGGTACGGCTAGCTGATGAGAGCTAAATAGCTTGAAATAGATTATATATATAATCTTCCATGGGAGAATATATATATTCTAAACAGCTTTCTGTGAGTAATTTCAAAACATATGAAGAACAATTGCAGGATTTTTGGTTTGGCTAGTCTAGAGAAAAGAAGGACTGGGAGAGCATGAATGATAGCAGTATTCCAGTAATTGAGAGGCTGCCCCAAAAAGGAAGGAGTCAATTTATTTTTCAAAACACCAGAGGGCAAGACAAGAAGCAATGGATCAAAACTAATCAAGGAATGAAACAACTTGGAATTAAGGAGAAACTTCCTAACAGTGAGGACAATTAACCAATGAAACAACTTGCCTTCAGAAGTTGTGGGTATTTCATTACTGGAAGTTTTTAAAAAGAGACTGGATAATCATGACTGAAATACTATAGGGTCTCTTGTTTGAGCAGGGGGGGCTGGACTTGAAGACCTGCAAGGTCCATTCCAGCTTTATTCTGTAATTGAAATATTGACATCTTAGCTTCCTATGATCTAGCCACAGAACCTCCAAACTGGATTTATTAACAAATGTTAATAGAAAAAATGCTCCTTTCATTTCTAGTCTGCATAAGAAATCTCAGCAGGGTTATGGAGGACTATAAGGGAATATCATTTATATGATTGATCAAGAAAGTAAAGGGGGGAAAATAGACTGTCAGAAAGACAGTGGCAATGCTAGCCATACTTTAACCAAACTTTCATGATATATGTGAATGCCTACATACACTTAGAAGGCCAAAACATGAAGATGAAGCTCAAATACTTTGGCCACCTAATGAGAAGGAAGGACTCACTGGAGAAGAGCCTAATGCTGGGAAAGATTGAAGGCAAAAGACGACGGAGATGACAGAGAATGCAGTGGTTGGATGGAGTCACTGAAGCAGTCGGTGTGAGTTTAAATGGACTCCAGAGGATGATAGAGGACAGGAAGGCCTGGAGGAACATTGTCCATGGGGTCACAATGGGGTGGACATGACTTTGCACAAAGACATGTGTCTTTGTGCGTGTGTATGAAAATATGAAAACCTGAAGGGTTGCTTATTATGTTTTTCTTATATTAGCTAGGAGATTAGATCACTTGCTTCAAATATATTTTCAAGTATTCTTCACTTGCTTTAAATATATTTTCTCTATCTAGAATTAAACTTCCCTTGAAATATCATACGTTTTGGTGAGATTTGAATTTATAAGTTGTAGATATCATTGAACATTTTCTTCTCATATCACTTAGAATAATATCTAAGCCTGCTTATTTAAGGTCAAATCTCCTTTCAGTCAAACTGATCTTCATACACAGTATGCATATGCACAGAAAAAGAAAGAGAATCATTCTTTTTTATATATAAAGAATTTTATTATTTTTCAATTACAAAAATAAACATTCCATCTTTCCTTATGCAGTGTGTCCTCTGGGTACAAACATCTCTGCAACATTGTTCCTCATTTGCCACATCTTTCATATTAACATTATTTCCCCAAGCTTAGTATTATAATATATTAAACATTTAAACATTATAAAACTTTCCATTTTTTCCTAACATCTTCTAGTAATATATATTAATATTAAACATCATTATTCTCATCATACACATACTAACAGTTTTCATCTTATTTATATCTCTATCTAAATATATTGTCTACTTATTTTTTAACCTTCTTCATTTTCAAACTCCTTTTTTTATTCTCCAACCCTTGGTAAAATACTTCCCAAATCATATAATATTCAGTTTGCTCTTTCTCCTTAATCGCTAATGTTAATCTGTTCATTTCTGTACATTCTAATATTTTCCTTATTACCTTCTCAACATTAGGAATCTGAAAGAGAATCATTCTCTATCATTTTTCACAGATTCAAGAACACATATAAGAATGTGCACAAAAGAACAAACTCAGAGACAAAGTTTAAACATTAATATTTTCAAAAAGGTGCTTGGGAATGGATGCTTTTTGCCTGCCTTAAAATTTAGTTTAATATAGTAGTAGCATAGCATGATTCAACTTTGTAAATGTCTAGGATTTCGATTCTGAAAGCTCTGTTGGGAGAATAAATGAGTTGACATTCTATATATCAGAAAGACACTAGGTCAGAAAAGGTTGGAACAGACTAATACATGAATACATGAAAAACTGATACAGAATGGAAATCAACATTCTCCACTAATGCTCCAATTTTATCTCAATATCCATTTGTTCTTTTTGGATTTCAGTAACCTTCAAATTCTGTCATTAAATAATGCATAGTATAAGATTAGTGAATGTCTCCTGGAAATGCAGTAGTCCAATTCTTTAAGATTTTCATTAACATGACTTTCACAATTGTCTCAATAGGAATACTAACACTGGGACCTTTGCTAAATCAAACTCAAGCTGTATACTTTCCTTTGCACAATACATTTATGCATAGCATACCTGGAGAAAGAATAATTATGCTTTCCCCTGAAAAATAAGCATTTGATTGTGCTAATATGCTCATTATTGCTAAACACTTGAAATTATCATTGTCCTTCCATTATTGGATTGTTGTATTTCTTGTATCCTCCATTTATTCTGAAGTAGTATCAAAGTGGCTTTATTTGAACGTCTACACTGCAGTTTGTATATTCAACTGACCATATTGCCCTTCTTGTAAGTAAGCCCTCTTTGTACCAGTCTGGGCTAGATAACACCAGAATTTTATTTTCTCCTTCCCTGGAAATATGATTCCTAAGCACCAAACGTTTAACAGCGGAGTACACCAAAAACAAGTTTTTCGAAGAAGATTGTCCAACCAGATTTATTAAAAGACAAAAGATATTAAGTTACAGTAACTGAATATTTTTATCTTTTTGAATCTGATATATTTCAGAGTTAACTGGGAGTAGGGATAAAGCTTTCTTCATTCTCTGGTAACCACAGGGATGAACAGGAGGTATCAATTTTCCTGATAATGAAACATCTGCAGATGTTTTGGTCTTGCAATATTTTTGGCAATATTATCCAGCAAGCCTCTTCCTTCCCAGGGACTGACATGAGTATAATATGGAATCTGCTAACATAACCTCAACATTCTATTATGCAGGCTTAAATAAAACAGATAGTCCATTTTAACCACACAAACAGAAAAAGAATTTGGCAATTAAATATATGGGAGAGAAAATTTAAGTATTCTTAATTTCTGTACAAGCTTCTCAACTTTAGATTTTCTTTTAAAAAAAAGATACTACTGTATGGATATTTCTGGAACTAAATATGAAGTCTATGTTATTGTATTTTAGTTAATAGTTTTATTAACTTTATTTTTTTACCATAATTGTTTTATGATTTTAGGTGTTTTTAATTATTGTAAACCACCCAGAGTCATATGATATAGTGGCATAGAAATATGAAAATAAAATTTAAGTATTAAACATAAGATAAGTTAACCTTTATTGTCATTTTTTTCTGTGGGTACTTTGGCACATATTAAAAATGAAATTCTGTTCCCTGCTCTCAAAAGTGTGCACATACACAACACATATATAGATCAGGGGTGGGTTCTAGCAGTCGCTACTGCCCGTTCACTAGTGGCCGTGATGCGCGCATGCATGCACACTATGATAAAAATTGTTCTGCGAATGCACAGAAGTAAAAAACAAGATGGCGGTGCCTATGCCGCCACCCGGAGAAATGGTTCGGGGGCGTGGCAGGCCTGGGTCACTACCAGTTCCAGCGACCCTGGCTACCAAACCACTACTGTTTCAGTTGAATAAGTCTGAACCAGTAGGAACCCACCACTGATATAAATATGCTATATACATACATATAAGAGGTGGGTTCAGACCAGTTCAGCTAAATCAGTAGTGGTTTGCCAGCCTGGGTCGCCAGAACTGGCAGTGACCCAGGCCTGCCACATCTCCAAACCATATACAGTGCAGCATAATTTTTTTCATTTTTTAATGTTCTGCACATGCTCATACCTATTTTTGGGCAACTTCACACATGGGCAGAGCGAACCAGCAGTAATGCCAGCAGCAATCCACCCCTGTTGCTTATGTATATACCTATACCACTGGATGAAACCAAGGTTAATAGCAGTAACTGTGATAGGGATCTTGGAGCCTTAGTGGTTAAATATGAGCCAGCAGTGTGCTGCAGCAGCAAAAAAAGCCAATGTAATCCTAAATTGCATTAACAGAGGGATACAATCAAGCTCAAGGGAGGTACTAATACCACTCTATAAAGCCCTAGTAAGATCACACCTAGAATATTGCATCCAGTTTTGGTCACCACACTATAAAAATGATGATGAGACTCTATAAAAAGTGCAGAGAAGAGGAACCAGGATGGTTAGGGGACTGAAGTCTAAAACATATGAAAGATGGTTGCAGGAACTGGACATGGCTAGCTTAGTGAAGAGAAGGACCAGGGGAGACATGATAGCAGCATTCCAATATTTGAGGGGTTGCCACAGAGAGGAAGGGGCCAAGCTATTTTCCAAGGCACATGAAGGCCAGACAAGGAATAATGGGTGGAAACTGATCAAGGAGAGATTCAAGCTAGAAATAAGGAGAAATTTTCTGACAGTGAGAACAATTAACCAGTGGAACCGCTTGCCTTCGGAAGTTGTGGGAGCTTCATCACTGGAGGCTTTCAAGGGAAGATTGGACTGCCATTTGTTGGGGATGGTGCAGGGTCTCCTGCCTAGGCAGGGGTTTGGACAAGATGACCTACAAGGTCCCTTCCAACTCTGTTAATCTAATATAAATACACATAAATATTAATCACTGTCTATCTTGAATACATAGTGGAAAGACCAAGCTTGAGACTTCAAAGAGGGAAGAGCAGAAAGAAACATGCATCAGAATGGATTCTCCTACAAAAGAGAAGTCAGTATTGAATGGAAAATGCTAGCAAGATGTTTTCTCCATTCAAAAAAAAAAAAAAAACCACTAGCCCATATAACAAATAATTGGATGCTAAAATAAGCCTCTGTGTGCATATAAGTATGGGTGTGTCTGTGTACTCCGTGCCCTCTGAGATTCTGAGGTTTCTGCCTGTTTGTTGGAAAAATAGGAAGAGTTATGTCTGATGCAAAGGATCAGGACAATGCATTAGGTTGCAATTCAGAAAGATTTATTACTCAAGCCCATGCCCAAGAATCTAGTCAAATAAGGTTGAACTGGCACCAGATAAGGGTCAAAGAAATTCAAGGGGGCTAGGCTTGGATCTTTTGTTGCAACATAAGGACTTTAAGCTGATGACATGTCTAACTCCATGCCTCAACTCTGCCTGCTCTTAAGTAAGGTGTACTAGGTATTGCGGTCTTGGGTTATTTATAAAAATACAAAGGCATGATATAAACCAAATAAAAATAAAATAAAATAGAAGAACATTTCTCATCTGGAAGAGTTCTTATGGATTTCGTTGGAAAAAAGAAACATAATAGGTGGAAGAACAGAGGAAGACTAGAGCTAGAAGAGTTTTGGAAGGAAGACTGGGGGAGTTTTCAAAAGCAAGAAGAGAAAGACATGCAGGTGTCACAACAAACATTTGGAAGCTATTTCTTTGGGCAAAGCAAGTGTTACAAAGTGCTGATTGAAAGGTTGTCCAAATTTATGTTTCTGCCATATTCACCGTTGTCTTATTTTAAAACTGTAAACCACATAAGTATTGATTTTGTGTTCAATTTACAGAAAGATGTCATGTTTAACTTTGCACCATGCAGCAGTTGTGTCAGCACCTGTTTACTCAGGGATTCACTGAAACATAAAAATTTGACCAAGGTTGCTTAAACCTTTGCATGCCACTGTCTATTAAGATAGTTAAAATTAAATTGATATCATTAAATCTAATATGTTTAAATAACTTTTTTTATTTGCCACATTAAAATTACAATACAGCTCACTTGCAACTTTTTCAGGGTTTCGGGTTGCATGCCATCAGCATTCAAATTAGACTGCTTAAAGAACCAGATCAATAGGACTATTTCATAGGGTTTTTGTAGGGGAAATGGGAATATTTGCCACTACCAATAAATGCATTTGTGAATTGTGGGAAAGCAACTTCAGTAAACAAGATTTTCCATTCTTGACCAAAGTTTTCAAAAAGGTGCTTTTTTAAAGGGTTTTTTAAAGCAAAATGTTGTGTACTATAATTCTACTATGACCATTAATGGATGTATTGAACACTCATTGCTCCTCGCAATGATCTCGAAAGCACCCTACTGTTAACTTCTTTTCGTATGGAAAATTAGCCATTTATTCCAATTCTATGTTTTGTCTTATCTATTTTTAAATCCACATCTGGACTTACCTCCCACTTCTTGGGTAAACCCTGAAGAGGGTTTAGTAAAATATTATATTAGAAAGCCTTTGTAAACTCTCAATGAATTATATTATACTTTCTTCCAAACCTGCACACATTCTTTCTCTTTAACAGATTTCTACTGGGTTACTGCAAGACAAGGTTAAAAGAAATAAAAGAAGCCTTTCTTTATCCTTACTTTATTACAGTAATCAAGGAGCTTTTTAGCTATTTCTTCTTAATTATTTCCCCCTCCCCAATCATTTTTTTCTTCCTGATTTAAATTTGCTTCTTTTATAATTCCCTGGTTTTCACTCTTTAGAGAGAAAGAGACAGACAGAAAGAGTATTCACTATCCTTTAATTCTCAGGATACAAAGTTTTAATGATACATTGCATAGCTGTGTTAGTTGCTCAGCTACTTTATTCAGTATCCTCTGTAAATTACCATCTGGTTATCATTTAATTTCTTATCATATTCTATTACAAGTCTCTCATATTTACAACTCTCATCTATTCTCCATTTTTCACAGTATATTAATGTATATTATCTATACATTCTCTATACAGAGAATGGAAGCAGTAGACTTCCTCCCATATTTGGGCATACCAGGGATTGTGACACTAAATACATACCTATTTCCCTGGCTCAGCTGATAAGGAGGAGAACCTTGTCTGCCTAAGATGTAATACAGCACAGGTTCTAATCCCAGCAAGGGTATGGCTAGCTGATGAGAGCTAAATAGCTTGAAATAAATCTATACTAGTCTCCCTTTATTTATTTATCAGCACAAATACAACACAAATGTAACAAAGGCAACAGTAAAAATATTGGGTTTCTGTCTGGATGGTCTCTTGTGATGAGCCGATAGACAGAGAATGGAAGCAGTAGACTTCCTCCCATATTTGGGCATACCAGGTTGTGACACTAAATACATACCTATTTCCCTGGCTCAGCTGATAAGGAGGAGAACCTTGTGGCTTAGTGGTTAACACATCTGCCTAAGATGTAATACAGCACAGGTTCTAATCCCAGTAAGGGTATGGCTAGCTGATGAGAGCTAAATAGCTTGAAATAGATCTATACTAGTCTCCCTTTATTTATTTATTTATCAGCACAAATACAATACAAATGTAACAAAGGCAACAGTAAAAATATTGGGTTTCTGTCTGGATGGTCTCTTGTGATGAGCCGATAGACAGAGAATGGAAGCAGTAGACTTCCTCCCATATCTGGGCATACCAGGGGTTGTGACACTAAATACATACCTATTTCCCTGGCTCAGCTGATAAGGAGGAGAACCTTGTGGCTTAGTGGTTAACACATCTGCCTAAGATGTAATACAGCACAGGTTCTAATCCCAGTAAGGGTATGGCTAGTTGATGAGAGCTAAATAGCTTGAAATAGATCTATACTAGTCTCCCTTTATTTATTTATCAGCCAAAATGCAACACACACACACACACACACATAGGTGTGTGTGTGTGTGTGTGTGTGTGTGTGTGTGTGTGTGTGTGTGTGTTGTATTTGTGCTGATAAATAAATAAAGGGAGACTAATATAGATCTATTTCAAGCTATTTAGCTCTCATCAGCTAGCCATACCCTTTACTGGGATTTGAACTGGATGGTCTCTTGTGATGAGCCAATGCTTCACAGTATGCTTCCTCCCATATTTGGGCATACCAGGGGTTGTGACACAATGCATACTGTGTGTGTGTGTGTGTGTGTGTGTGTGTGTATATGTATATTTGTGTGTGTATATATATATACAAAAAGAACTTTGTAAGTTAAATTTACCTCTTCAAATGGAATTCAGATTGATCTTTTCACAACAAAGTGACTATATAGTTATTGTTCTGTTCCATTCTATTCTATTCTTTTGAAAAGCAATATGAGAATTTAACATCTCAGCACACGGACCAGTTATTTCATTAGGGAACAAGATAGCAGTTATGAGGACCAAAATCTAAATGGCAAACCACAAAATATTGCCAAGAAATTGTAAGGCCCTGTTCGGGTAGTTACCTGGACTCAAAACTGACTCCACTAATCCATTCACTCACCCACCCACCCACTCATCCATTCTTCCATCACTTCTACCTCTTTTATCATTCTATTGAGGCTACTTCAGCCATTTCTAGAGCTTGAGTGAATATTAATTGCTGAACTACTTGAGCACAGAACTGAATATGGTTGTGGAAATGAAAAAGTGTGGAATGAACATTGTTAAGTTTAATCTTCATGATTCATTTCTTATCTTCCTTTTTTAAACTCTCTTTTTTTAAAAAAAATCTGCTTGTAATTTCAGCCCCAGTATTATTTTAAAAGATTTTTAGATTTAATGAAAATTTCAGTCTTTTATTAATAATGAGCGTACCACACTCATCACTTATCAATCATGTAAGAGAATATGAATATCTGACATAATGTTGTAATTGCCTAATATTTTCCCTTATTTTTTCTCTTAATTCACATACGAATGGCAAAAGTCCTTATATATACCACACAATAGCATTTTGCAGAATTACCACACTTTTTTTCCCTTCTGTAAGAATCATATATTAAGAAATTATTGACAAAACCAAAGCTGCTCAGAGTGCAACCAAAATTACCAGGAAGTTAGAGGGATTGATTTATAAGGGAAGATTAAAAAGGATAAATCTGTCAAGCTCATTACAGAAAGCAGAAGAAATTCCTACAAACAACATTTCGAGGAAGGGTGAAAAATGGCATAGGGAGCTGGGAAAAGAAGGGAGAATGACTAAAGACTTGAAGATGTATAATGAATCTCTATATCACAAAAGTGTTAGATGACTCAATCTATTTAGCAAATAAAAATATAATTTGATAAGGAGTACAGTTTATGATACATCTATCCATAACTGTGGTTGAATAGTCTGTCCTGCTTGTAGTTATCACTGAAATGTGGTAATGTTAGTTCTGAGAATTGTTTTCTCTGTACATTTTTTGTACTTTTGTATCGTATCCATTTAATAACAATACCACTTTCGTGCTTTCTATGGAATCATCTCCTTCTCTGATAACATCATTTCTAACTCCAGTACCCAAATCCATCAAAAGTATCGCAGAGATGCCAAATGGTGATCAACTTTCTAATAAAGTTGCAACAGTTATTTCTAAAAATAAAAGAGTTGCACTTAAAAAAGAAGAAAGAAAAGGAAGTAACCAACAATGTTATTGCTCTGAATAAAAGTATACTTTACTTTTGGAAAACCTATATTTGATATGGGCATGTATTCAGCGATTCTCCAACTCTAGGCCCAAATTAGAGCAGAAAATACTGATAATTAATGTTCACATAGCACCATTCATTCTCTGAGCATGTTTTTGGAGTAATCATTCCGATTTACAGCTTTGCTGTTGAAGAGGTGTTTTATTTTTTGTTTAAGTGCTTAAAACTTTGATAATACATTTTTTTATTTCTATGGAATCTTTTTTCTGAAAAAAAATATTAGGTAATTTTTAGGTTGCATTAATTTGAAGAATCATTATTTTGCTACATTTTTAGTTCTGGGGTGGTTTTCTATAGCTCTCATAGTCTGCCTTTAAGAAATAATATCTTTCCTGGACTATGTCTCTTTTCTAATTTTACCAGTAGGTTTCTTCTTGGTTTATTTTCATTATGGTTGCTTCATAAATGTTACCCCCTTTTCTTCTCATGTAAAGTTCCTCCAAAAATGTCTAATCTTAATAGATAAAACGGTAAAAGTAAAGGTTCCCCATATATGCGTGCTAGTCATTTCTGGCTCTAAGGGGTGGTGCTCATCTCTGTTTCTAAGCCAAACAGCCAGCGCTGTCCGAAGATGTCTCTGTGATCATGTAGCCGGCATGACTAAATGCCGAAGGCACATGGAGCGCTGTTACATTCCCACCAAAGTGATCCCTATTTTTCTACTTGCATTTTTTACATACTTTCAAACTGCTAGATTGGCAGAAGCTGGGACAAGTAACAGGAGCTCACTCTGTTACGTGACACTAGGGGTTTGAACCCCTGAATTGCCGACCTTGATAGACAAACTCAGCATCTTACCCACTGAGCCATCACCTTCCTTAATCTTAATAGGTAGCTAGAAATAATTTATCTTGTATTAAGAGAATCTGACATTAGTAGCTACTATGATGCCAAGAAGGTGGAATCCACATGATTCTCTGCACATCTTCTCTGCCCAGTCATGCCTTTTCTGTTGTTTTCCCTGGTGTACCACTTCTGTCCCTGCTAAGAGATAGAATATAGTTTATTCAAAACAATCCACAAATGTTCTGACAGGAAATTGGGAGAATTAAGAATTAAGGAGAACTTAAGAGAAATTTCCTATCCGTTAGAACAATTAATCAGTGGAACAACTTGCCTCCAGAAGTTGTTTTTAACATCAGGGGTTTTTAAGAAGAGATTGGACAGCCATTTGTCTGAAATTGAAATAGGGTCTCCGATTTGAGCAGGGTGTTGTACTAGAACAGTGATGAAGGTAGCACAGAAACACACACTCATTGGGGCCACGCTCTGGAAAAGCTGAACTTCCGATTTCTAGCCTGCATGCATGCCCGATGATCAGTTTTCAGCACTGCCACACATGCAAAGGGATCATGCTCTGAAAAAGCCAAACCTCCGGGTTCTGGTGCACATGTGCACCCAACAATCAGCCAACTGATGTCCATGAGCAAACCAGTTTTTGGCACTGCCACGCACGTGAAGGACAGCTAATCTTTGTGTCGACATACACACCAGAAACCTAGAAGACAAAGGGGCAAGGCCATGCATGCCAGGAGACATGGTTTCTTGGACCACTTTGGGCATGTATGCTGTAGGTTTGCCATCATGGTCCAAAAGACCTCCAAAGTCTCTCCCGACTCTGTTCTTCTGTTAAATAAAGAATCATAAGTAAGAAGAACAAACAAGGTCAAGTTTCACAAGCTTCACTTGCAGCTACAGCATTACAAGGGAGAGGTTTAAGTGCAAAGACAAATAACACAGCTCTCAAGGCCTTGAGATAAGGGATATAACCCAATACAGGCAGAAGGTTTTAAAAACAAATGACAAGAGGCTTCCAGAGTCTGTAGAAGAATAACTTTTCTAACAAATTAGAGAAGATGCCAGGAAACTTAGAATTTGATGAAGGGACTTTTAAAAAATGGATATTGTAGATAGTTTTTTATCATTAAATGTGTAAACATTCAAAGTGTATTAAAACCAGAAATATCAAAGATTAAACATGAATGCAAGTTCATTACAATCAATATTAATGTTTAAAATATTACAAAAAAGCATGCATTTGTAATATGCATACTGAGGAAAAAAGGGACCACACACATTTTTGAGCATTGTCAGATTGAAAATCTTGCAGGATTTCACCCTCATACTGTACATCATAGCTGAGTTCTGGCATGGGGACATCTGCCACCATCCTTTCTTTTGGATCTTTGGCCTGCCACACTTTCTATTGTTCTACCAAGCATTTTCTATTGTGGGAAAATGGGAGGAGGGATTGTATGGAGTTAGATGATATGTAGTCATAACAAAATTCTTTCTAGAAAGCCAAGGTCATCCTTTGTCTTTGCACCTCTGCACCTGACCAGAACTGGATGGATAGAAGCTGCCAGCACAGCAGTGGAAGGTTGGACCATGTGATGGACTTGTGGATGTGGGGGCAAGAACTTTCAACTGAGTGGGGAAAACCAGGAAGCTTTCAGATTCAGGTTTTCCCAGATGTACCACATGGCTCTCTTAATAAATTGGAACTTTGAGCAATACTTTGCCTTGGACTCTGATTTACTTTTAGATGCTATTTGGAACCCTGACATTAACATCAATTAAAGTAACTGAGCAGATTCAAGCTAAGAAGCCCATGAGGATTTTAAAGATGAATACAAACCACAAATGAAGGCAAATATACTGTACACATCCATGGATAATGTTGCAGGATCCAATCTGGGTTGGTTACTAGGATGAGAGGTTTAATCTCCAAGCTTTCAGACACACGTTGGAGCACAAGCTGGTGAGAGACAGCCCTCCTTTCCCTGAGGAGAGGATCCAGCATGAGTCTGAAAGCTCAAAAGACTAAACCTCTACTCCTGGTGACTGAGATTCAGATTGGATCTATGAATACAAACCCCTTACATTGTATGTAAGAAGTAAATACAACCAGTTAAAATCTTTTAATACAAGAACCATCTAATTCCTCTACACTAAACTGTATAGTTAGTAGCTTGGAAACCAAAATTTGAGTCAATTTGCAAATGTTTTTCAAGAATAGGCTCTATTAGTAAATAGGTAAAATTAATTGCAATTGATAAGAGAATTATAATCAAGATATGAATAGTCATTGCCCAATCTGATGTATCTGGCACACCAACTGTAATTGTACAAATGCCACTTCCATCAGAGCAACTCTTGAAACAGGTGAGAGGTCAATGAGCACTTCCAAACTGCAAGCTTGCTCTTTTTGTAAAATACAATCATATCCCAGAAAGACTTTACCTAAATCCTTACTCAGTTTTCTTCTTACAAGCAGCACTTCAGTTCTGTGAAGATTTATTTTCAATGTGTTTTCCCTCATCCAGGCTATTATAAAGTTTAAACAGCATTCAAAGGTATTTATGCGTTGCTACTTTGAAGTCAGATGATACACAGCATTACAAGTGGATAGCATCAGCATACTAATGGTAGCCTACTCCAAAGTGATGAATGGTTTTTCTCTGTTTCAGTAGAAGTTAAACAGCATAGAGTCAAGATAGGATCCTGTGGGACACTGTTAGTTATCTAAGTGTCAAACAGTTGTCCTCCAAAACCATATTCTGGCCATGCCCTGAAAGCAATGACTTGAACCACTGTAAAAACAGTATAACCAAACCTCAGAACTTCCAGATGGTCCATAAGCATACCATTTATGGTACTGAAAAAGGATCAAAAGAATTAAGAGCAATACTCCCCATTAAGTTACTGGCTATCTATGAAGATGGCTACTTATCAAGGCAATCAAATCAATCCCAATACCATATTTCAAATACAATTATAATTGGAATGGATCAAGATAAACAGTTTCAACCAAATATAGAGTACTTGGATCTGTGATGCTGCTATTTCTCTATCAAGGAATATTTGAGACCACCTATAATTACAGAGATATTCCAGATTAAGGGATTTTTTTTCAATAAGGATCTCATAAATATCATTTTTAAATAAAAGATGGCAGGACTGGAAATATTCAAAGAAATGTGATTGCTTCCCTTAAATATGGGGTCAGTTCCAGCCTGACTGTTTCATGTGAGGAAGGCAAAGTTTGGCCATCTTTCTAGATATCTTGACCATATCATTGAGACCTACAAACTATAACAGTTTGAGTTAAAGTGAATATAATTGGCTTTGCAAAGAAAGTGAAATGTTCATGGAAAGCTTCTCTTCCATATACCATTTCCCAACATTTTGATGGGAAAAGATGCCTTATAAAATGGAAAAACACAGACCATTATGTGCAGAAAGTATCAGATCACATCCATTATATCCCTTACTAGTTTGTTTAGAACATCTGGGATTAAACATAGTTAGGTTTTCCAACATTAAAGGGCATAACAATTGTTTTTGCATCAACAATTATTAGAATTAATGAGTGAACCAAGCTCCTCCACTAAATTCATAATTTTAAATCCCATGGACCATTAATATGATTTTTTTAAAAATAAATAGTGTTTAGTGCAATATAAAAAATGTAAATAATTTTTCTGTGGACCACCAGTTGGTGACCACTGCACTAGGTAACTTCAGCAAAGGCACAAAGTATAGGCTTTTCTATTGTCACACTAGAGAACATCCTGGCTAGCCTCAAGAAGATTGTGCCAGCCACCCAATTACAGTAGTGAAGTCTTCACTTTCAGAATCTGAATAACTTCACCAGACTGAGTATAGCTGGCTCCACAGGAATTAACTGGAAAGAACACACCTGAGGAGACACAGCTGTAGGATGATCTACAATCTGAGCTAGGCAAATCCCCAAGACAAGGAAACAAAGAAAAGAAGATCAAGCAAACTTAAGGCATCTACTTGAAAGAAAAAAGTGTGACTCAGGAAACTAGTCAAGCTGTTAATAATAGCAATAGCAATAGCAGTTAGATTTATATACCACTTCATAAGACTTTCAGCCCTCTCTAAGTGGTTTACAGAGTCAGCATATTGCCCCCAACAATCCAGGTCCTCATTTTACCCACCTCGGAAGGATGGAAGGCTGAGTCAACCTTGAGCCGGTGAGATTTGAACAGCTGAACTGCAGTCAGCTGAAGTAGCCTGCAGTGCTGCACTCTAACTACTGCACCACCTTGGCTCAGGGCTAAAGAAAGGAAACTGCAGCTTAATAGACTGTTTGTAATGATTAATGTTCCACTTCTATTGCGCATACTGTATATATTCAATCCTATCTGCGTGCTTCTTTGGATTATTCAGTTAAATCTTGGACTGGGCCCTGGCCAATCTGGGAATCATAGCTAGTGTGTAGGTGTTTGTTTTTTTGGACTCTCCACTCTCTAAAAACTAGACTTTCATATTTTCATTCTCTAAGTCAAAGCTTGCAATTTGCAAAGTGTTTGTGTTGCTGCAGTTAAGGATTTATAACTGCAATAAATACCTTGTGTTTGTACCAGAAACTAGCTTTGTGTGGGTGTGATTGGCAACACAGAACACAAACAGTCAAAATTGGCAGGCTGCAAGATGGAGCTTTTGGTCAGTGAAATGGAATTCCTACAGACTACATTCAAAGTGTTAAAGTAAAGGAAAAGAGAATGGATATATAAGCAACTTCATGAAAGGAGGAAAATGCTAAAAGGCATCAAAGAAAAGACAGAATTGCTTAACTGTTTGGTTCAGTCATTTTCAACAAGTGCTTCACCAGAATATATGAAAAAAGTGAATAAAAGGTGCATGTAGAACAGAAAAGATTGAAATCCATTATTGAAAAGAAATTTGGCCAGAGAATATAAATTTACTTTGGAAACGTGTAAATTTCCAGGGTTAGATAAATTGCATCTCAAGCATTTGCTGATAATCTGCACATAACTTTACTAACATACTTTACATGTTTTTTTTTTTTTTTTAGAATTCATAGACAAAGGCTGAAGTGTGCAAAAAGTGGAGGATGGTAAATATCATCCCTATTTTCAAAAAGGAGAAAACAAGGATCCAGGATCAGTGGTATAACATCAAATATGTGAAAAAAATCTAGAGTTGATCATAAAGCAATTAAACTGCAAACACTTTGACAACAGTGTTGTAATTATAAACCAGAAAGATTTGTCAAGTCTTGCCAGGCTAATCTTATATCATTTTTAATTGAGGATTTTATTTAAAAGGTATATTCCTTAATTGGTTGTGGGAGAATTGTAAATGTCATTTATTTTGATTTTAACGAAGTATTGTATACTCAGAAACCTACATTCTGATTAGTGGTTGGTTAAATTTGGGCTAGATAGCCTGACAATGAAGTAGATAACTAGTTAGCTAAAAAAAATACTAAAAAAATAGTTATCAACTGTTCCTAAATAACCAAATGAAGACATCAGCTGGAGTATTAAATAGTGCAAATGTCAGTGCTTTACTTTTCAAGATCTTTATTGATTCCTTGAATAAGGAGATGTAGGAAATTCTTATCAAACAAAAGACATAAAATGAGGAAATATTAATATTTTGAAGGTAAAAATTAAATTCAGACTGGAGGTATAAAAGTAAACCTCCAGCCTGAAATTATAGACCAGTATTTACAAGAGGTGTTCTTGGAAATCAAAAGAAAAACCAGATGTACAAATGTAACTCCATTTTGTTCAACTATGCTCAGACCCCACACCAAGTATTATCTTAGGGTCATCATACTTTAGAACAACTCATCTGGAACAGAGATAGCAACAAAGTTGATCAAGGACTAGAAAAGAATCCTATAAAGAAAGTTTGAAAGAAATGACAATGTTTAGTTTTGAAAAGAGAAGACTAAAAGTTTCCTTTTTTGAAATCAGGCGTTATGTTTTGCATCTATGTTGCTATTTTTCTCAATCACTAACTCTTACCTAGCAAGCATAGGTAGGTACAATGTTGAATGCTATCATTTGCACCATTACTAAATGAATGACAATTGTTGAAATAAATTACTGATTTGAAAGTTTTGCAAAATTGACTGATAATCCAATAACATGTTGGATTCCAAAGTATAACCCATTATCTACTTCACTTTTTGTGAAGACATAGGGATAACCTGAATTCGCATATCCACATCAATTGATGAATATAGATGTGTAAGTTTAATGCCTAACTTATGTGAAGAAGGTATTTTTCCTTAAACAGTTCAGAATCAGAATTTGTCCATTTACCACAATATTCCAGGAGTGGTTTATAGACCTTGAAACTGGGACAGAAAAAATGTACACAACAGCAACTCATTCTTTCATATAAAGAATTAATATGTTTGATGGATTCCTATGCTAAATATTTATCTTATCAGAAATTGCTTGGCTGGCAAGTGTCCTAAAGGGGGTATAATACTCTAGTGCAGAGATAAGCAATTCATAGTCTCATAACAACATAAGGATCCTGAACCTTTATATTGTGTGCTCAAGTGTGAGTGTGATTTTATGAATCCATTAGTGCTTCTCTTGAGCCTGCAGAAACGAAATTTAGCATCTTTCCTACCAATTTGAGGAACAGATGAAAAGTATAGTCTAAGTTCTATAATCAATTATTATAACCCAAATAAAAATCTCCCAAAACATAAAACATAAGAAAAGACCAAGACATATGCAAACCTATTTTTCTTATTACTAAAATTGAAATCAGGAAAGGTAAGATATTAGATAAAATAGTAACAAAAAATACTGAGTAACCCCACCTTATTTCCAGTTCATTATTTTTTTCTCCTCCTCCTCCTCCCCTCCTCCTCCCCCCCATCTCCCTCCCTTCCCCCCCTCTGTCTCTCTCACACACACTAAGACCCTAAATTCAGATTCTTTGGAGCCCACAATCTTGTATCAAAATATCTCTTAAGCTGAGAATTGGCCATTGATTCATATTTAAGAACTGTCACAGCAAGGCCCTATGGCTAGGCAAAGGTACTTATTTTAAATGGATGTGAGTATAAGTTTCACAAAATCAATATAAATCATAAATAAAATTAGCAAGCTGAACCAGGTTTTATCTGCTCTTTTGAAATGACTTATGACTTTGAACTTTAGAAGGACTAGAAAGTGTTATTTTCATATAATGAATTTTGTAGTGTAATTTCAAATAGGTTCATGCACACTGAAAAGAATTTAGTTGTAACTAAGTGCTGATACAAGGATTCAGATACAAGGATAATAAATTTATAAAGAATTGTT
Source organism: Thamnophis sirtalis (assembly GCF_051295495.1). Lineage (NCBI taxonomy): Eukaryota > Metazoa > Chordata > Lepidosauria > Squamata > Natricidae > Thamnophis > Thamnophis sirtalis. Next base: position 27,503,040 of record NW_028261388.1, on the reverse strand, counting down.
GGTCAAGGGAAATGTGTGTGTTTAAAAATTGTATTCCTATATTTTTATAAGAACTGAAAGTTGATTGGAGATTTAAAAATGGGAAGAAAAAATCCTAAGCTAGGCCAATAGCTTCAGCAAATAGCTGAAGTCCACACATGGCAGTGGTGGGTTGCAGGCAGTATGCCCCAGAATGGGCATACTGGAGCCTGCCCGGAGCACCAGGTACTGTTCTGGTATGGTGCTCCGGAAGGCCCACCTGCCTGCCAGAGCTCCTTACCTGTCCTTTAAGTCTTTGGCGCTTCCGCACATGTGCATGGCGTGTACGGTGCCTGAGTAATGCTCCGTGTGAGTGACACTGGCCCCGTTCCAACTGTACTGGTTGGAACGGGATCTGGAACCCACCACTGACACATAGGCTTCCAGACTTTACCACAAAATACACTAAGGTAGTGCTAAGGAATGTGCAAATCAATTTCAATCTGTTCTGGGTTGGGTTTACATTTTCTCTTATTTTATTCTGTCAAGATTAGAGCATTACTGGGGGGATGGGGGAACAGAAACTGTCTACATCATAATTTACAATTCCATTAATGAAACAAATATTACATACCTTTCACTAAGTTCAGAAATTTTGTATTCAACTTTTAATAATAAACACTTTTAAAAATTCAACTGCAACACTTGACTAACCTTTCCTGGGCCAGGAATCTTAGCAGGCTTTGGGACTAACTAATCTTTGGATGGAAGACTTTCAGACAATGTAGGGCTAGAGATTAGAAAGGGGGGAAATAAAGAAAATTAAGGCAATGACAAACCAATTTCATCTTTTGAAAATAGATTAGATAGATAGACAGCTAGAGATAGATAGATAGATAGATGATAGATAGATAGATAGATAGATAGATAGATAGATAGATAGATAGATAGATAGATAGATAGATAGATAGATAGATAGATAGATAGGTAGCAGTGATGGGATTCAGCCAGTGTGCACCTATTTGGGAGAACCGGTTGTTAACTTTCTAGGCAGTTGGAGAACCAGTTGTTAGAAGAAATCTTATTTTGTTTTTTCTATTTTACAGGGCTAATCCTGTAAGGAAGGCAGGAAGGAAACATTCTGTCGTTGTTTCTAGCCTAAGTTTTATTGCCCTGCTTACAGAAACTGCCTCTCTGGTTAACCCTTATTACATTGTAACAGTTAAGGCGAAGCACCCATCGACCTGCGTGACGTTGAGTTAGCCATGCCCACATGGTCATATAACCACTAAGCCACCTCATTATGGCAGAGAACCGGTTGTTAAACTATTTGAATCCAACCACTGGTAGGCAGGCAGGCCGGCAGGCCGGCAGGCCGGCAGGCAGGCAGAGGTTTTAACACCCTCCCCCCATGTACAAGTGTTTGTCTGAATTTTTGGCAGAGAATGACATATTAATGAAGTCCATTTATTGCTGCTAATACGAGTGCAGTGAACTCTAGTTTGAAGTTTGCTTCATTTCCCATTCAAATCTGTTGCAGATTTTTAAAAATCTTCCAAGAGATATAAATAATACTGGTCCCTTCTTCCATGAATTCATATGAAATCTGAAGTTAAATTTAGAGAAAATCAATATGTGTTCAAGGCAAGATGTTCTCCTGAACCTAATTCTGACCTTTATTCATTGATTAGTTGTTCTGACAAAAACCTATGTATATACAGCTCAGATAGACTTTTGTAGAACTGCCAAATAAATATTGTATGCCAGAATATGCAGTTCTGCAGGATCCTTCCCTAGTTCTTAATAATAAAAAGTTTGTTTTATTATTTTTATTAATAATATTTTTATTATTTGCTTGACACTCTTATAAATGCATATTAGTTACATTGCTTTTGTTTGTCTTTTATTTGCCTTCATTTGTAGAGTTCTTTTTAATTTGGGGTTTATAGGGGCTTGTTTTAAAAGGGGGAGAGAGAAGTAATGAAATTTAAGAAAAACAATCATTAGGAAGATTACAAATATAATGAATAAAATATGTTTACTCCTGGAAAAAACTTTAAATATGAAAGGTTTGTTCTCTCACTATTCTATATGCCTATTTAATTAATATTTAGAAAACATTTAAGATGTATTATTTAAGTCCAATGAAACTCCATTTCTTGATTTATTTGAGTAGGGTGCATTGCAAAATCGAGGTGAATGGATCTAAATGAAATGCTTTTATATAGTACACGCTTCATAAAAGTTTTGCACTGACTTAAAAAAATCAACAACCTCAAAAACATGAGTTACTTAGTTTGTGTATAAATTAAGATATTTTGGAACAGAATTTTATAAAAATCCTGTTTTTGGAGCCAAATCACATATAATAGATACATATCTATCTTTATACTGTATATCATGAATGGTTTGTGTATTCAGTTTTGTGGTGTATTTATTATGCAAGCAAGGATTTGTAAGTACATAAGGTTCTACATTTAGGCAAGAAAAGCAGAATGCACAGGTACAGTATATGTGGTAACTTGCTCAATAGTAGTGACTGTGAGAGGGATTTTGGAGACTTAGTGAACAACCATTTAAATGTGAGCCAGCAGTGTGTAGCAGCTACCAAAAAAAGACAACACAGTTCTAAGCTGCATAATCAGAGGGATAGAATTACGTGAAATGTTAATACTACTTTATAATGCCTTGGTAAGGCCACACTTGGAATACTACACTCAGTTTTGGTCGCCACGATGTAAAAAAAGATGTGGAGACTCTAGAAAGAGTGCAGAGAAGAGCAACAAAGATGATTAGAAGACTGGAGACTAAAACATATGAAGAACGGTTGCAGGAACTAGGCATGTCTAGGTAAATGAAAAGAAAGACTAGGGGATACATGATAGAACTGTTCCAATATCTCAGGAGTTGCCACAAAGAAGAAAGAGTCGAGCTATTCTGCAAAGCACCTGAGAGTAGGGCAAGAAGCAATGGGTGAAAACTAATCAAGGAGAGAAGCATCTTGACACCGAAGAGAAATTCCCCGACAGTTAGAACAATTAATCAGTGGAACAACTTGCCTCCAGAAGTTGTGAATGCTCCAACACTGGAAGTTTTTAATGTTGGATAACCATTTGTCTGAAGTGGTGTAGGGTTTCCTGCCTAAGCAGGGGGTTGGACTAGAAGACCTCCAAGGTCCTTTCCAACTCTCTTATTCTATATTCTAAGTGCCAAGAGGCAATCAGATGTAAACATCTACCAAGAAGATATTGTTTTGACTGTTGAAAGTCAGAGCCCATTGGAATGTAGTCTACCATCAAAATAATATATGTGGATTACTATAGGTCTTTTTAATGGCTTGGAAAAGAGGTATACTTAGGGTTATTTTCATAAATGCAAGCTGTACTGGAGCTGGGGCTCAGAGTTTCTCTTTGGCAATGATTTATCACTTCAGTCCAATTTATGGCCATTTACAAATATGCTGAGCTGGCTATAAATCAGCAAGGAACCATAAAATACTGGGCAAGCTTGTTTCACCCCCAACATCTACCAGAGGAGTGCAAGACAATGTAGCCCCTGCACTAGGAGTCAGATTGAACGGATGGAAGAAACTGGGAAGAAGGAGACAGATCATCTCTTTCTTTCTCTCATCCAACTTGACAGACCTGGGCCTGCCATCTGCAGGGATGTTTATATCTCTGCTGTGATAGGAAGATTCCAAAAGGATATTTATCTTATCTGACAGCTGACCTCTTATACAACCTGTGGCTGGAAAGAGAGGTTGAGAAGGATAAATGAATAATGCTCTTGCCTCCATAAACGATGCTTATATTCTCTGTAGTGGGGAAAAATGGCTTCGACGATTCAACCTCATTTGTTTTTTTTTCCTCTTCACTATTTTTATTTTATTTTGTGGGTGTCGGTGTTTATTTTTATAGCACCTCTGAATAAATTATAACCATGCACTGAACTCCAATTCTCAATGGATACATTGAATATTTTTCTCCTAAAAGGATAATAAATAGATCTCCTATATTTTAAAAGATCTCAATATGTATTGCATCATAAAATTAAGCCATCACATTTAACTTTTTCTCTCTCTTAAATTTATAGCTTTGATATCATTCTGGTTTTGGAGACAAAATGTATTTTCAAATAAGGCTTTGTGGAAAATGATTGAAAGGCAATGCATTTGTTATATGTATGGCTGCTGTAAATATAAATTATTTTATTTCTATTTATTTCTAGGATTCCTCCCCCCAAAAAAATTGGCTGCAGTTTTGAGTGATTTGCATGATGATACAGGCCCCTATTTCATTTCCTTCCTCACAGTGTTCCAGTCACAATTCTTCAGTCATTCCAAATTGCAACCTCCTGAGATATTTGAATATAATGCATACAAATATCTTAGGTACACCTACATAGGCATTATATCACATGAGGATGTTAACTGAACATTTCTTCCATCTCTTCATCCTAATAACTCTTTTTTTCACAAAAGGTCACTTTAAATCCTGATTGCTCAAGCTACATTGCTCTGTTCAAATAAATCATTTTGGGACCTATACCATATCTTCACTTCAGGAGCTTAAGTGTGGTACATACTGTAGTAGTTTTTCCTCCAATACTGTATGGAACATTGCAGTTGGGGGTGGATTTGAATCAGTGGTGGGATTCAAAAAAATTTACTACCAGTTCTGTGGGCATGGCTTTGTGGGTGTGGCAGGGGAAGGATACTGCAAAATACCCATTCTCTCCTCTCCCCACCCCACTAATCTACTTTCCAGATCTGTTCTCCTCTTCAGGGCAACAAAAGAAGGTCAGCTGGGAGGCTGGGAGGCAGCAGGGGAAGAGCCAGCCTATTTGCCGTTATCCAAACTACCCAAAATTTCAGCTACCGGTTCTCCAGAATCTGTCCGAACTGGTGAATACTACCTCTGATTTGAATACAGGACATTCCTGTCTTAATCCTGCATTGCACCTGCTTGATGTGTTTGACAGCTGCAGTACTTTCAACTTTACCTGTGGAATACAGTTAGGGGGAAATGTTCCTACCTATTTGAACAAGGGAGTTTTCTACTGACATTGTGAATTGGAGAAGCTATGAAATTAACTAGATTGGTTTCCCCTATGAAATCTAATTGTGAAATTGATTAGAGAATGGGCAGAGAGCCCAGGGAACAATAAAAGAGAAGGGCATCTGTACTTCCCCAATGGTTTGGTAGGAGGAGAATGGATGGGGGGGGGACTATTTCAAATGCTAATGAAGGAACAATGCTTTAAACCTGTACCAAAATGAAGATACAAATTGACTTTAATAAAATAAAAAATAAAGTACATGCTGCATAGAACTAAAGCTGTGAGATATGTGCTCTAAACACAGCAGATATTGCATTATTTTGTTCAGCATATGCTTTCTGAGCAGCAGTTGTGTTTTTGAAAACCAGTGTCTCATGGATAAATACTAAATATAAATGTTGACACAGAATAACTAGAAATTTAATGAAACAGTGTTGAGAATCACATTTCAGTAATATAACAGAGCTGGACATTATCAACTATTCAGCAAATATGCACAAATGTAGCATTAACATTACTCATAGTCATAGATTATTAAACCTATTCAAGGCTATGGTTTTCCCATTGCAATGTATGGCTGTGAAAGTTAGACCATAAGGAAGTCTGAGTACCGAAGAATAGAGGCATTTGATGTATGGTGCTGTAGAAGACTGCTGTGAGTCCCTTGGACTTCAAGGCGATCAAATCGGTCAGTCCTAGAGGAGATCAACTGTGACTGCTATTTAGAAGGCCAGATCCTGAAGATGAAACTCAAATACTTTGGCCACTTAATGAGAAGGAAGGACTCACTGGAGAAGAGCCTAGTGCTGGGAAAGATTGAAGGCAAAAGAAGAAGGGGATGATAGAGAATGAGGTGGATGGAGTCACCAAAGCAGTCGACGTGAGTTTAAATAGACCCTGGGGGGGGGGGTAGAGGACAGGAAGGCCTGGAGAAATGTTGTCCATGGGATTGCAATGGGTCAGACATGACTTTGTGACTAACAACAATAACAACAAATACTAATTCATTTCAACAAAGTAGTTCAGGTCACAAATCATCCACAGTGCTAAGCTTCGGGACTTAGCTTTGAAGGATGCACTGCTAATCCTCTTCCAGAATGTTCAACCAAATTTTTGGCCAGTGACATGGAAAAGCCTCAGATTGGGTGACTTCAATGCAGAAGGTCTGAAGCATGCACCAATGCTGGGAAGCTGGATCTGAGGAAGAACTGAACTTTCTCCTAATACTCTTAATAAAAAGTCTCCACTGAACTTTCTCTCATTATGAAAACTATGTAAGAGAATGCTGAAGAGGCATTTGAAATGGAGTAAGGAGAAACAACATGGTCAGATTACTTTGTGCATTGAGGGGATCACAAAATAGCTTTGAAAGGGTGCTTCATTCAAAACTTCACCATTCTAAAGTGTCCCTCAAAAACTTTGAGGGCTTCTATAGGCTATACCTTACAGGATACCTCCTAGCAATGATAAGAAGCAGGTGTTCCCCTGCTCCATAGAACACAAAAGAAAAGATATTTATGTATGCATTTCAACATGTTTTGTGCTGTTCCTTCTTTAAATCATCCACAATCAATTTATACAACCATTCTTTGAGCTTTTTCTATGCTTAATGTAAATCATTTGTAACCTTCAAACTGTTTGGTGCTTTGTTAACAGGCAGTAATTGCAGGCTTTCCAAGTAAACCCATTGCTAATGCATTACTAAGCAGGATGTTTTACTTTGCCTTTTGTATGTCATAAAATGGATCTTCTCTGTTATGGAATGAAATAATATATCTCAGGAGACTTAATAATTTGCTGGACTTGTTTAACTTACGTATTACATATTTCTCTACAGTATTTTCTATCTGAATGGTTTTTTAAAAAATAATCTCCTTAAATGCTAACAAGAGTGTTCCTTTAACACATTAACACATGTTCCTGAAGTTCTGAATCCTGTCTGCTGAAAGGTTAGTCTCTGCACTCCTTATTAGCATAGTTTGAAGTAACTGAGCACATTGTCCAAGTGAAACTTTTGAGCATGCAAGAATTAGAAGTCTGAGAATTAAATTCAGGTTTAATTCAGAAAGCCAGTTTTGGTCTAATGGTTAAGTTATCAGCCTTGAAAATGGAAGACCATGAGTTCTAGTTCCACTTAGCCATGAAAGTCAGCTGAAAACCTTGTGCCAATCTCCCTCGCTCCCTCTCCCTCTCTCTCTCTCTCTCTTGCTCTCTCTCTCTCTCTCCCTCCCTCCCTCCCTCTCTCTCTCTCAATCCAAATCATCTCACAGGATTGTTTTGTGAGAAAATAGGAGAGGGAGGACGTGTTGGATATGTTCACGGCCTTGAGTTATTTGTAAAAATAATAAAGTCAGAATACAAATAAATAAAGTTTAAATGTTTTTACTTTAAAAATGAGAACAGCAACTTTCTTGGGTACTTTGGTCTCTAACTCACGATCAATCATTAAGCATTGTCAGAACTGTGGAATAAACATTGTCGTAATGAATGTATTCATTTGCTTAGAGGGATCAAATCAGAACACTAAAACACCAAAACTTTGGATGTATCAGCCATTTAAATAGATAATAGATTGTGCCCTATTGGGTCATTATTCAGACATATTTCATTATCTAAACAGAAAACAGGAATGACCACCAATTGATAAAAAAAGTAGAGAGAACTTCTTTCCTTCTTTCCTTCCTTCCTTCCTTCCTTCCTTCCTTCCTTCCTTCCTTCCTTCCTTCCTTCCTTCCTTCCTTCCTCCCTCCCTCCCTCCCTCCCTCCCTCCTTCCTATCTAATAATTAAAAAAATACCAGATAGAATTCTATCATTGAGGGGTACATCCATTCTCAAGTCTATCTGTATTGTGAAATCATGAATTAAATTTGAATAAATTTGGCTTGCTCTTGGGTTCTAGCATTAAATGTGCAATGTAATATGGACTTACTCTTGAGTAGTCATAGGATTATATCCATTTCTCATTAGAATAACTTCTTTGGCGCCAAAGGATATCATTTAAGAGACAGTTGTATTATTAAATGTTCTTCCTGAACTTTTTTCCAATCATTCAACATTGCTAGATAAATGAAAGAGTTCATTAAGAAAAAGTTGCATATTTCCTACCCTGACTTTTCTCTTCATATAGCAGAAACTGGAAATATCTCCAATGAATACAAACCCACAACAGTGAGAGCAGACTCTGGCCATGGCAACAACAATAGCAGAAATATAACATCATGTTATATATCTCTGTTGAGGTCTTGTTGAGTATTGTCAAGGTGAGTATTGTTATGTTGAGGAACTCTTGCAGTAATTAGTTTTTGCCACATCATCTTGAGTTGATCTTCCCTTTCCTCCTACAGGAAAAGATGCTTTGTTCATGTTTTGTGCATTGTACTACTGTAGAATGTAGAATATATATTATTCAGCAAAAATGATGAGTCATGTTTATATAAAGAAATAAATTAAAAAATGAAATAGGAGTGTGATGATAGCAAAGAGTCTGCCCTGCAGTATGAATAATAGAAATATATTCCAAACCAATCACATTAGTACTAGCAGTAATAAATAGAGTGATAGCAGAACTGGGAATTTCTGGAAACAATTCATATTTTTGAAACTTAAAATAATTTTAAAGCAAGTACTCACTGAACACAAATGGCACATAGGGGATATTTTTACTCTGTGTTCTAGAAATGTAAAATGTTAAGGATTCTTTCCATGCAATTGGCCACCAAATAACAGGGCTGATTATGACATAAATGGTTACTGGGGTAGCAGCTCAAACATTCTAGAACTAAACTGAACTTTCTGATGATTTTTATTTATCCAGAATAATAGAAAAACATAAAGGAACAGGATCTGATCTAGAACCAGTTCTTAGACAGCATCCCAACTTGTGCTATTGAGCGCAGGCTAAGATTTACACAGGAATCTGAAGCAGAACTGGGTGAGAAGCAGTGGTGGGTTGCTCCCAATTCAGTCTGATTCAGCCGAACAAATAGTATCAGTCGCGGGAGGCTCCACCCACCCGCCCAGATTCTTCTGCACCTGAATCAGTAGTGAAAAAATTGGCAAACCACTGGTGAGAAGGTCATAGGATCTCCATCTTGAAGTGATCTTTGTAAGATTCACCCAATATTGACATTTTGATTGCTTATCAGATTTTCTGTAATTCTATCTGCTGTTCATGGAAGAAGGAATGATATATTGAGTGCATTATGTATATTGTAGATACAGACATGAAGGTCTGCCTGGAAACTCTGTCTTTTTCACTTTTTATTTGCTTTTTCTTGCTCCCTTTCTCAATTTATTTCTGTTCTTACCACATTCTGAAGTAGTCATGCCTGACCCTTTTTCACTCCAAGTAGAGAAGGGGAGAGATTATTAATATGCAGGAATCCAGGGGTACGTTAAGGGTATTTTCATTTGTAGTTAATTTTCCACTTCTTTTCTTCTCTTTGAGACTCAATACATCTTGTTCATGCTTGCATGATTCAATATATGGTTGAGATGGGGAAGGGAATACAAAATAAATTTCTGCATCATTTTTGATCCTTTTTTTATTTGCTTCACTCACCCTGCATTGCTTTCTTCCTTCACAGCAACTTGTTTTATTTTTTAAACAGACAGTAAAAATGGCTTTGGTGCTAATTCTATATGGGGAGATTATATCAAAAGCTCAGGCAAATCTCAGAGTGGCAAAACTACTTTAAAAGGTACTTATCTAAAAAAAAACCCTCCTACACTGCACTGGGAAAAATTCAGAGGCATACTTAAAAGAACCCATTGGCTGGGAATGCGTGGGGGGGGCATGTAAAAAAAGTTATGACTATGCAATTGAAGCCCCACCACTTTTTACAAGAGATGCATGTAAAATTGGATGTAGCTTCCATTACAACATCACAGAAACCAACTTGACTTTTTGCCTCCCTTCTTCGCCCATCCCAGAGGACTTCTTGGGAATGCACAACTGGTCACATTTTTTTTTATTTCCAAGGTCTCATTAGATGGCAACATTTAATGCAGAGGATCTATTTATCTGTCTCAGTAGGATGAGCAGATACCCTCAAGGAGAAGAGGTTCCACGTGTAAGAACTCCCCAGAATAACTTGAAAAGTATTGATGATTAATGTATTATAGTTCTTATGGTTCTTATGGGGTGAAATTATGATGTTTTGTTACCCCAATGTGTTTTTTAAAAAAATCAGAATTTTTTCAACAGATTTTTCTTTCTGAAACAATTTTTAAAAAATGTCCCTTTTAAGTGAAGCTTGACTCCTATGACATCATGGACTCATCCATGTAGTTTTAAAGAGATAGTATACCATTAAATTCTAGGATTTTTTAAAATTTCTCAATTTAGTCTAAAGTTCTGGAATTCCCTAGTTATCCCCCTTCAAGATAAAAACCATACACAGACCTAGGGGGTATCCCGAATGTGCCAAGCCGCGGGAGCTGGAGGATGGGCAGAGCGCCACGTGGCTTGGCACCTTAGTGATACCCTCTAGGTCAGTGAATGGCGCTCTGCCTAGCTGGGGAGGGGATTTGCCAGGTGGCTGCTCGTTAGCATGATTACCTCATGGCTGCTTCACCCCTGAGGCTGTGCCTGGGTTCTCAGGAGCCCGCTCGCAAGGGAGCAGCCGCCCGGCAACTCCCCCCTCCAGCCAGGCAGAACATCACTCCCCAACCTAGCGGTATCCCAAAGGCAGCAAGCAACGTGAGCGCCTTTCCCACCCTCCCGGCTCCCATGGCTTGGCACCTTCAGGATACCGCTAGGTCGGTGAGCGGTGCTCTGGCTGGCTGGAGAGGGGGGGTTGTCAAGAGGGTTTATTTTCGGAGCGGGCTTATATTTTTGCCCACGCGAAAAATTTGGCAAGGCATTAGTTTCGGGACAGGTATGGTAACTTTACTGTGCATTTTCAAGCAGTTACCAAGAACATCTGTTTACCCCACTATCATCATCATCAAGAAACTTCTAATTGATTACCATGGTGAGAAGTTGAACATCATCACAGAAACCAACTTCACTTTTTGCCTCCCTTTTTCACCTACCCTTGTAGACTATTTGGGAATGCACAACCAGTCACTTTTTATTTAAAAAAGTCTCTGCAACTCTATTTTGTAAAACAGAAAATCCACTATTAGTCTATCTAATTATTATCCAGTTACGTATAAACTGAAAAAAGAATGCACCTGAACTGAGCTGCAGTAAATAACAATTATTGTGTGCTGTAGAATTGCAGAGTTAAGAAACAATGATGTTAAGAAGAGCAACCCTTTTAAGATGAGGACATCCTTTAATAAAAGTGACAACTGATGCCCAGAAATAGTAATCTGGCTTCTGTATGTCAAGTTTAGTTAGACTCCACACAATTTATTCTTCTGGATGAATACATATGACCACTGCAGAAATAACAGTATTGAGTCTGTTCTCTCACCACATATAATCATTCTATGACTTTATGCTACATTTGTTGCTTTTATTACAGGTCTTCTGATTTGCATGGTGTGTGTGTGTGTGTGTGTGTGTGTGTGTGTTGTTTTATATACAATTTTATTTTTTCCAGACTGCTCAAAAACTATTATTATGGAGTATAACATATAATAATTCACTAAAGTATCTATCAAGTTTATTATGCAATGAACTTCAGTAGGTTCATTTCAATTTATTGCATGTCATCCCAAGACTGACCTTCAAGAGCCTCATTTTACCTTTGGCCCCAGTTATAATAGCTTCAAAAGCTATTTTCCCACTGAGATTTCTTATGCAGACTTCTTACAGCACCTTTGACATTTATTTCTATGATTCTTGATGCCAAACCAGCAGATTCTGAGCAGTTCTGGAAAACCAGTAGCAGAAATTTTGAGTAGTTTGAAAAACTGGTAAATACCACCTCTGACCCGCCCACCCCTATCTATTCTCTGCCTCCAAAGTCTCAGCTGATTGGGAGGAAATGGGGATTTTGCAGTAACCTTCCCCTGGAGTGGGGTGGGAATGGAGATTTTACAGTATTCTTCACCTGCCCTGCCCACCAAGCCATGCCCACAGAACAGGTAGTAAAAATTTTTGAATCCCACCGCTCTACTTTCTTTCATCCTAGAATGTTTAATAGTAAACAAGAAACATCCAACGCCTTACAATATCTACAAAAGTGGATGACCTCTGCAGAATGATGAAAAATAAAAGCCCACACCAGAAAATCACCAATTCAGTAAATCACCAGTAAATCATCAATGAATTACAGTCCAAGCTGCCAAGTTGAAATAATATTGCTTTAAAAAGAGATCTGGAGAAATGTGAAGTCCCATTTCCAATTCCATTGGAGACTGTCACAGAGGGCTCACCTAGCTAATGAAGAATGTCTCTTGATATGTTTAGTTTGTATGCTTAAGAGCATGAATGTGATATGTTAGATTGCTCTAATGAAGCTTTTCAAATCTAGTAATAGATTCCTGGTATTGTTAATGGAATTTATTGACTTTGCTCTAGTGCTGCATGAAAAGATCCTCATTCTATGGAAACTTCTTGTAACATAAATTTGTAATATTAATAGTAGCCAGTCTGTCCAAAATTACAGGTTCATCAGCAAAGACTGCTGGAAAAGAATAGCTAAACCATTGTTCCTAGATTTATCTACATGTCTATGACAGGAGTTTTACAATACTACTTAATGTCCTATCTGAAGCCATTTAGAAAGGCTATCTTTTTTGACATGCTTTATGTGCAGGTTTTTACCATTACCAGAGTTCTGATACATGCATTTCTTTGTCTTAAGCAATAGCAATAGCAGTTAGACTTATATACCGCTTCACAGGGCTTTCCAGCCCTCTCTAAGCGGTTTACAGAGTCAGCATATCGCTCCCAACAATCTGGGTCCTCCTTTTACCCATCTCGGAAGGATGGAAGGCTGAGCCAACCCTGAGCCGGTAAGATTTGAACCGCTGAACTGCTGATCTAGCAGTCAGCTGAAGTGGCCTGCAGTACTGCACTCTACCCACTGCGCCACCTTGGCTTATACACATCATATCTTATGAGCACAACCAGAGGAATATTATTCCTTGCTGCTTATATGTTTTTAAAATTGTTACATAAATTGTTATTTTTCCTTAAAATCAATTTGGTTAAGACTCAAATTACTAAGAAACATTGCTAGGACATTTTAAATCTAAAGCCAAATATTTTTTTTAAAAAAATAAGACAATGTGAGAATATGAAAGCTGTATGGATTCAAGTTTTTTTAAAAAGAAGATATAAATTGTGAGCTATGAAAATCTTATCTAAAGCTGTGCAATCAACTTGTCATCTTGCTTAGCTGTGATCTTAGGAAAATGATATCACTGTATAAGTCTCTTGACAAGCCTGGCATGTATACTTTGAACCTACCCTGATTCCGGTGAATGAACAATATATATGGGATATGCATAGCTATTTTGAGGATGAAACCCATTTGATCCCTAACAAGGTCCAAGTGTTCCATTTAATATTGTCTTCTAAATTTTATCCATAGTGCATTTCATCTGACTTATGTCTTCCTTTCATTATGTTTGCAAATGATCTAAGGAACTAATCATTTCCAGCGCTGCCTCTTCTCTGCTTCCCAGGCATAGGTGGTATTCAGCCAGTTCTCACCGGTTCTGGTGAACCGGTTGTGGAAATTTTGAGTAGTTCGGAGAACCAGCAAATACCACCTCTGGTTGGCTCTGCCCCCATCTATTCACTGCTTCCCGAGTCCCAACTGATCGGTGTCCCAGCTGATTGGCTGAGTCTGTTGCCCTG